>NW_027673009.1:0-87000 GCF_964194105.1 Spermophilus citellus | reverse complement strand
AAAATTACGAATCTCCAGAAATCTCAGCAAATACTTTTTCAACCAAACTGGATGATACTTTCAGGTAATGATCAGTACACTAAGCCCACTTGCTTCACCAAATTTCGTTCTTCTACGTTGAAGCGTTCGTTTCCAGTAACAGTTTGAATTTTTAGGTTTCACTCTGTTTACTCCTATATTGATAGATGTATTTGGAACTCTAAATCCAACAGGGTTTGTGCTAGCTTCTTGATACTTGACACAATAAAGTAGTTTCACGTTCTATCTCTATGTTTTGTTTCCTCTTGCTGTAGCCCTAAGCAGTGACTGGCGAGAAACACTTTCATGGAAAAGGGTTGCCAAGCTTCCAAAAATTACAAATCTCTAGAAATCACAGCAAATATTTTTTCACCCAAACTGGATGATACTTTCAGGTAATGATCAGTACACTAAGGCGACTTGGTTCCCCACATTTCGTTCTTCTATGTTGAAGCATTCGTTTCCAGTAACAGTTTGAATTTTTAGGTTTCACTCTGTTTTCTCCTATATTGATAGATGTATTTGGAACTCTAAATCCAACACGGTTTGTTGTAGCTTCTTGAAACTTGACACAATAAAGTAGTTTCACGTTCTATCTCTATGTTTTGTTTCCTCTTGATGTAGCCCTAAGCAGTGACTGGCGAGAAACACTTTCATGGAAAGGGGTTGCCAAGCTTCCAAAAATTACAAATCTCCAGAAATCTCAGCAAATATTTTTTCACCCAAACTGGATGATACTTTCAGGTAATGATCAGTACACTAATGCGCCTTGGTTCCCCAAATTTCGTTCTTCTACGTTGAAGCGTTCGTTTCCAGTAACAGTTTGAATTTTTAGGTTTCACTCTGTTTTCTCCTATATTGATAGATGTATTTGGAACTCTAAATCCAACACGGTTTGTGCTAGCTTCTTGAAACTTGACACAATAAAGTAGTTTCACGTTCTATCTCTATGTTTTGTTTCCTCTTGATGTAGCCCTAAGCAGTGACTGGCGAGAAACACTTTCATGGAAAGGGGTTGCCAAGCTTCCAAAAATTACGAATCTCCAGAAATCTCAGCAAATACTTTTTCACCCAAACTGGATGATACTTTCAGGTAATGATCAGTACTCTAAGGTGACTTGGTTCCCAAAATTTCGTTCTTCTATGTTGAAGCATTCGTTTCCAGTAACAGTTTGAATTTTTAGGTTTCACTCTGTTTTCTCCTATATTGATAGATGTATTTGGAACTCTAAATCCAACACGGTTTGTGCTAGCTTCTTGAAACTTGACACAATAAAGTAGTTTCACGTTCTATCTCTATGTTTTTTTTCCTCTTGATGTAGCCCTAAGCAGTGACTGGCAAGAAACACTTTCATGGAAAGGGGTTGCCAAGCTTCCAAAAATTACGAATCTCCAGAAATCTCAGCAAATATTTTTTCACCCAAACTGGATGATACTTTCAGGTAATGATCAGTACACTAAGGCGACTTGGTTCCCCACATTTCGTTCTTCTAAGTTGAAGCGTTCGTTTCCAGTAACAGTTTGAATTTTTAGGTTTCACTCTGTTTTCTCCTATATTGATAGATGTATTTGGAACTCTAAATCCAACACGGTTTGTGCTAGCTTCTTGAAACTTGACACAATAAAGTAGTTTCACGTTCTCTCTCTATGTTTTGTTTCCTCTTGATGTAGCCCTAAGCAGTGACTGGCGAGAAACACTTTCATGGAAAGGGGTTGCCAAGCTTCCAAAAATTACGAATCTCCAGAAATCTCAGCAAATACTTTTTCACCCAAACTGGATGATACTTTCAGGTAATGATCAGTACACTAAGGCGACTTGGTTTCCCAAATTTCGTTCTTCTATTTTGAAGCGTTCGTTTCCAGTAACAGTTTGAATTTTTAGGTTTCCCTCTGTTTACTCCTACATTGATAAATGTATTTGGAACTCTAAATCCAACACGGTTTGTGCTAGCTTCTTGTCACTTGAAACAGTACAGTAGTTTCACATTCTATCTCTATGTTTTGTTTCCTCTTGATGTAGCCCTAAGCAGTGACTGGCGAGAAACTCTTTCATGGAAAGGGGTGGCCAAGCTTCCAAAAATTACGAATCTCCAGAAATCTCAGCAAATACTTTTTCACGCAAAATGGATGATACTTTCAGGTAATGATCAGTACACTAAGGCGACTTGGTTTCCCAAATTTCGTTCTTCTATGTTGAAGCGTTCGTTTCCAGTAACAGTTTGAATTTTTAAGTTTCACTCTGTTTACTCCTATATTGATAGATGTATTTGGAACTCTAAATCCAACACGGTTTGTGCTAGCTTCTTGAAACTTGACACAGTACAGTAGTTTCACGTTCTATCTCTATGTTTTGTTTCCTCTTGATGTAGCCCTAAGCAGTGACTGGCGAGAAACACTTTCATGGAAAGGGGTTGCCAAGCTTCCAAAAATTACGAATCTCCAGAAATCTCAGCAAATACTTTTTCACCCAAACTGGATGATACTTTCAGGTAATGATCAGTACACTAAGGCGACTTGGTTTCCCAAATTTCGTTCTTCTATGTTGAAGCGTTCGTTTCCAGTAACAGTTTGAATTTTTAGGTTTCACTCTGTTTACTCCTATATTGATAGATGTATTTGGAACTCTAAATCCAACAGGGTTTGTGCTAGCTTCTTGAAACTTGATACAGTACAGTAGTTTCACGTTCTATATCTATGTTTTTTTTCCTCTTGATGTAGCCCTAAGCAGTGACTGGCGAGAAACACTTTCATGGAAAGGGGTTGCCAAGCTTCCAAAAATTACGAATCTCCAGAAATCTCAGCAAATACTTTTTCACCCAAACTGGATGATACTTTCAGGTAATGATCAGTACTCTAAGGTGACTTGGTTCCCAAAATTTCGTTCTTCTATGTTGAAGCATTCGTTTCCAGTAACAGTTTGAATTTTTAGGTTTCACTCTGTTTTCTCCTATATTGATAGATGTATTTGGAACTCTAAATCCAACACGGTTTGTGCGAGCTTCTTGAAACTTGACACAATAAAGTAGTTTCACATTCTATCTCTATGTTTTGTTTCCTCTTGCTGTAGCCCTAAGCAGTGACTGGCGAGAAACACTTTCATGGAAAGGGGTTGCCAAGCTTCCAAAAATTACGAATCTCCAGAAATCTCAGCAAATATTTTTTCACCCAAACTGGATGATACTTTCAGGTAATGATCAGTACACTAAGGCGACTTGGTTTCCCAAATTTCGTTCTTCTATGTTGAAGCGTTCGTTTCCAGTAACAGTTTGAATTTTTAGGTTTCACTCTGTTTACTCCTATATTGATAGATGTATTTGGAACTCTAAATCCAACAGGGTTTGTGCTAGCTTCTTGAAACTTGACAAAATAAATTAGTTTCACGTTCTATCTCTATGTTTTGTTTTCTCTTGATGTAGCCCTAAGCAGTGACTGGCGAGAAACACTTTCATGGAAAGGGGTTGCCAAGCTTCCAAAAATTACGAATCTCCAGAAATCTCAGCAAATACTTTTTCACCCAAACTGGATGATACTTTCAGGTAATGATCAGTACACTAAGGCGACTTGGTTCCCCACATTTTGTTCTTCTACGTTGAAGCGTTCGTTTCCAGTAACAGTTTGAATTTTTAGGTTTCACTCAGTTTTCTCCTATATTGATAGATGTATTTGGAACTCTAAATCCAACATGGTTTGTGCTAGCTTCTTGAAACTTGACACAATAAAGTAGTTTCACGTTCTATCTCTATGTTTTTTTTCCTCTTGATGTAGCCCTAAGCAGTGACTGGCAAGAAACACTTTCATGGAAAGGGGTTGCCAAGCTTCCAAAAATTACGAATCTCCAGAAATCTCGGCAAATACTTTTTCACGCAAAATGGATGATACTTTCAGGTAATGATCAGTACACTAAGGCGACTTGGTTTCCCAAATTTCGTTCTTCTATGTGGAAGCGTTCGTTTCCAGTAACAGTTTGAATTTTTAGGTTTCACTCTGTTTACTCCTATATTGATAGATGTATTTGGAACTCTAAATCCAACACGGTTTGTGCTAGCTTCTTGAAACTTGACACAGTACAGTAGTTTCACGTTCTATCTCTATGTTTTGTTTCCTTGATGTAGCCCTAAGCAGTGACTGGCGAGAAACACTTTCATGGAAAGGGGGTGCCAAGCTTCCAAAAATTACGAATCTCCAGAAATCTCAGCAAATACTTTTTCACCCAAACTGGATGATACTTTCAGGTAATGATCAGTACACTAAGGCGACTTGGTTTCCCAAATTTCGTTTTTCTATGTTGAAGCGTTCGTTTCCAGTAACAGTTTGAATTTTTAGGTTTCACTCTGTTTACTCCTATATTGATAGATGTATTTGGAACTCTAAATCCAACACGGTTTCTGCTACCTTCTTGAAACTTGACACAGTAAATTAGTTTCACGTTCTATCTCTATGTTTTGTTTCCTCTTGATGTAGCCCTAAGCAGTGACTCGCGAGAAACACTTTCATGGAAAGGGGTTGCCAAGCTTCCAAAAATTACGAATCTCCAGAAATCTCAGCAAATATTTTTTCACCCAAACTGGATGATACTTTCAGGTAATGATCAGTACACTAAGGCGACTTGGTTTCCCAAATTTCGTTCTTCTATGTTGAAGCATTCGTTTCCAGTAACAGTTTGAATTTTTAGGTTTCACTCTGTTTACTCCTATATTGATAGATGTATTTGGAACTCTAAATCCAACAGGGTTTGTGCTAGCTTCTTGAAACTTGACACAATAAATTAGTTTCACGTTCTATATCTATGTTTTGTTTCCTCTTGATGTAGCCCTAAGCAGTGACTGGCGAGATACACTTTCATGGAAAGGGGTTGCCATGCTTCCAAAAATTACGAATCTCCAGAAATCTCAGCAAATATTTTTTCACCCAAACTGGATGATACTTTCAGGTAATGATCAGTACACTAAGGTGACTTGGTTCCCCACATTTTGTTCTTCTACGTTGAAGCATCGTTTCCAGTAACAGTTTGAATTTTTAGGTTTCACTCTGTTTTCTCCTATATTGATTGATGTATTTGGAACTCTAAATCCAACACGGTTTGTGCTAGCTTCTTGAAACTTGACACAATAATTTAGTTTCACGTTCTCTCTCTATGTTTTGTTTCCTCTTGCTGTAGCCCTAAGCAGTGACTGGCGAGAAACACTTTCATGGAAAGGGGTTGCCAAGCTTCCAAAAATTACGAATCTCCAGAAATCTCAGCAAATACTTTTTCACCCAAACTGGATGATACTTTCAGGTAATGATCAGTACACTAAGGCGACTTGGTTCCCCACATTTCGTTCTTCTATGTTGAAGCGTTCGTTTCCAGTAACAGTTTGAATTTTTAGGTTTCCCTCTGTTTACTACTATATTGATAGATGTATTTGGAACTCTAAATCCAACAGTGTTTGTGCTAGCTTCTTGAAACTTGACACAGTACAGTAGTTTCACGTTCTATCTCTATGTTTTGTTTTCTCTTGATGTAGCCCTAAGCAGTGACTGGCGAGAAACACTTTCATGGAAAGGGGTTGCCAAGCTTCCAAAAATTACGAATCTCCAGAAATCTCAGCAAATACTTTTTCACCCAAACTGGATGATACTTTCAGGTAATGATCAGTACACTAAGGCGATTTGGTTCCCCACATTTTGTTCTTCTACGTTGAAGCGTTCGTTTCCAGTAACAGTTTGAATTTTTAGGTTTCACTCAGTTTTCTCCTATATTGATAGATGTATTTGGAACTCTAAATCCAACACGGTTTGTGCTAGCTTCTTGAAACTTGACACAATAAAGTAGTTTCACGTTCTATCTCTATGTTTTGTTTCCTCTAGATGTAGCCCTAAGCAGTGACTGGCAAGAAACACTTTCATGGAAAGGGGTTGCCAAGCTTCCAAAAATTACGAATCTCCAGAAATCTCAGCAAATACTTTTTCACGCAAAATGGATGATACTTTCAGGTAATGATCAGTACACTAAGGCGACTTGGTTTCCCAAATTTCGTTCTTCTATGTTGAAGCGTTCGTTTCCAGTAACAGTTTGAATTTTTAGGTTTCACTCTGTTTATTCCTATATTGATAGATGTATTTGGAACTCTAAATCCAACACGGTTTGTGCTAGCTTCTTGAAACTTGACACAGTACAGTAGTTTCACGTTCTATCTCTATGTTTTGTTTCCTCTTGATGTAGCCCTCAGCAGTGACTGGCGAGAAACACTTTCATTGAAAGGGGTTGCCAAGCTTCCAAAAATTACGAATCTCCAGAAATCTCAGCAAATACTTTTTCACGCAAAATGGATGATACTTTCAGGTAATGATCAGTACACTAAGGCGACTTGGTTTCCCAAATTTCGTTCTTCTATGTTGAAGCGTTCGTTTCCAGTAACAGTTTGAATTTTTAGGTTTCACTCTGTTTACTCCTATATTGATAGATGTATTTGGAACTCTAAATCCAACACGGTTTGTGCGAGCTTCTTGAAACTTGACACAGTACAGTAGTTTCACGTTCTATCTCTATGTTTTGTTTCCTCTTGATGTAGCCCTCAGCAGTGACTGGCGAGAAACACTTTCATGGAAAGGGGTTGCCAAGCTTCCAAAAATTATGAATCTCCAGAAATCTCAGCAAATACTTTTTCACCCAAAATGGATGATACTTTCAGGTAATGATCAGTACACTAAGGCGACTTGGTTCCCCACATTTCGTTCTTCTACGTTGAAGCGTTCGTTTCCAGTAACAGTTTGAATTTTTAGGTTTCACTCTGTTTTCTCCTATATTGATAGATGTATTTGGAACTCTAAATCCAACACGGTTTGTGCTAGCTTCTTCAAACTTGACACAATAAAGTAGTTTCACGTTCTATCTCTATGTTTTTTTTCCTCTTGATGTAGCCCTAAGCAGTGACTGGCGAGAAACACTTTCATGGAAAGGGGTTGCCAAGCTTCCAAAAATTACGAATCTCCAGAAATCTCAGCAAATACTTTTTCACGCAAAATGGATGATACTTTCAGGTAATGATCAGTACACTAAGGCGACTTGGTTTCCCAAATTTCGTTCTTCTATGTTGAAGCGTTCGTTTCCAGTAACAGTTTGAATTTTTAGGTTTCACTCTGTTTACTCCTATATTGATAGATGTATTTGGAACTCTAAATCCAACACGGTTTGTGCTAGCTTCTTGAAACTTGACACAGTACAGTAGTTTCACGTTCTATCTCTATGTTTTGTTTCCTCTTGATGTAGCCCTAAGCAGTGACTGGCGAGAAACACTTTCATGGAAAGGGGTTGCCAAGCTTCCAAAAATTATGAATCTCCAGAAATCTCAGCAAATACTTTTTCACCCAAAATGGATGATACTTTCAGGTAATGATCAGTACACTAAGGCGACTTGGTTCCCCACATTTCGTTCTTCTACGTTGAAGCGTTCGTTTCCAGTAACAGTTTGAATTTTTAGGTTTCACTCTGTTTTCTCCTATATTGATAGATGTATTTGGAACTCTAAATCCAACACGGTTTGTGCTAGCTTCTTCAAACTTGACACAATAAAGTAGTTTCACGTTCTATCTCTATGTTTTTTTTCCTCTTGATGTAGCCCTAAGCAGTGACTGGCGAGAAACACTTTCATGGAAAGGGGTTGCCAAGCTTCCAAAAATTACGAATCTCCAGAAATCTCAGCAAATACTTTTTCACGCAAAATGGATGATACTTTCAGGTAATGATCAGTACACTAAGGCGACTTGGTTTCCCAAATTTCGTTCTTCTATGTTGAAGCGTTCGTTTCCAGTAACAGTTTGAATTTTTAGGTTTCACTCTGTTTACTCCTATATTGATAGATGTATTTGGAACTCTAAATCCAACACGGTTTGTGCTAGCTTCTTGAAACTTGACACAGTACAGTAGTTTCACGTTCTATCTCTATGTTTTGTTTCCTCTTGATGTAGCCCTAAGCAGTGACTGGCGAGAAACACTTTCATGGAAAGGGGTTGCCAAGCTTCCAAAAATTACGAATCTCCAGAAATCTCAGCAAATACTTTTTCACCCAAACTGGATGATACTTTCAGGTAATGATCAGTACACTAAGGCGACTTGGTTCCCCACATTTCGTTCTTCTACGTTGAAGCGTTCGTTTCCAGTAACAGTTTGAATTTTTAGGTTTCACTCTGTTTTCTCCTATATTGATAGATGTATTTCGAACTCTAAATCCAACACGGTTTGTGCTAGCTTCTTGAAACTTGACACAATAAAGTAGTTTCATGTTCTATCTCTATGTTTTGTTTCCTCTTGATGTAGCCCTAAGCAGTGACTGGCGAGAAACACTTTCATGGAAAGGGGTTGCCAAGCTTCCAAAAATTACGAATCTCCAGAAATCTCAGCAAATACTTTTTCACCCAAACTGGATGATACTTTCAGGTAATGATCAGTACACTAAGGCGACTTGGTTTCCCAAATTTCGTTCTTCTATGTTGAAGCGTTCGTTTCCAGTAACAGTTTGAATTTTTAGGTTTCCCTCTGTTTACTCCTATATTGATAGATGTATTTGGAACTCTAAATCCAACACGGTTTGTGCTAGCTTCTTGAAACTTGACACAATAAAGTAGTTTCACGTTCTATCTCTATGTTTTGTTTCCTCTTGATGTAGCCCTAAGCAGTGATTGGCGAGAAACTCTTTCTTGGAAAGGGTTTGCCAAGCTTCCAAAAATTACGAATCTCCAGAAATCTCAGCAAATACTTTTTCACCCAAACTGGATGATACTTTCAGGTAATGATCAGTACACTAAGGCGACTTGGTTTCCCAAATTTCGTTCCTCTATGTTGAAGCGTTCGTTTCCAGTACCAGTTTGAATTTTTAGGTTTCACTCTGTTTACTCCTATATTGATAGATGTATTTGGAATTCTAAATCCAACACGGTTTGTGCTAGCTTCTTGAAACTTGACACAATAAAGTAGTTTCAAGTTCTATCTCCATGTTTTGTTTCCTCTTGCTGTAGCCTAAGCAGTGACTGGCGAGAAACACTTTCATGGAAAGGGGTTGCCAAGCTTCCAAAAATTACGAATCTCCAGAAATCTCAGCAAATATTTTTTCACCCAAACTGGATGATACTTTCAGGTAATGATCAGTACACTAATGCGACTTGGTTCCCCAAATTTAGTTCTTCTATGTTGAAGCATTCGTTTCCAGTAACAGTTTGAATTTTTAGGTTTCACTCTGTTTTCTCCTATATTGATAGATGTATTTGGAACTCTAATTCCAACACGGTTTCTGCTACCTTCTTGAAACTTGACACAATAAAGTAGTTTCACGTTCTATCTCTATGTTTTTTTTCCTCTTGATGTAGCCCTAAGCAGTGACTGGCGAGAAACACTTTCATGGAAAGGGGTTGCCAAGCTTCCAAAAATTACGAATCTCCAGAAATCTCAGCAAATACTTTTTCACCCAAACTGGATGATACTTTCAGGTAATGATCAGTACACTAAGGCGACTTGGTTTCCCAAATTTCGTTCCTCTATGTTGAAGCGTTCGTTTCCAGTACCAGTTTGAATTTTTAGGTTTCACTCTGTTTACTCCTATATTGATAGATGTATTTGGAACTCTAAATCCAACACGGTTTGTGCTAGCTTCTTGAAACTTGACACAGTAAATTAGTTTCACGTTCTATCTCTATGTTTTGTTTCCTCTTGATGTAGCCCTAAGCAGTGACTCGCGAGAAACACTTTCATGGAAAGGGGTTGCCAAGCTTCCAAAAATTACGAATCTCCAGAAATCTCAGCAAATATTTTTTCACCCAAACTGGATGATACTTTCAGGTAATGATCACTACACTAAGGCGACTTGGTTCCCCAAATTTAGTTCTTCTATGTTGAAGCATTCGTTTCCAGTAACAGTTTGAATTTTTAGGTTTCACTCTGTTTTCTCCTATATTGATAGATGTATTTGGAACTCTAATTCCAACACGGTTTCTGCTACCTTCTTGAAAGTTGACAGAATAAAGTAGTTTTACGTTCTATCTCTATGTTTGTTTCCTCTTGATGTAGCCCTAAGCAGTGACTGGCGAGAAACACTTTCATGGAAAGGGGTTGCCAAGCTTCCAAAAATTACGAATCTCCAGAAATCTCAGCAAATACTTTTTCACCCAAACTGGATGATACTTTCAGGTAATGATCAGTACACTAAGGCGACTTGGTTCCCAAAATTTCGTTCTTCTATGTTGAAGCATTCGTTTCCAGTAACAGTTTGAATTTTTAGGTTTCACTCTGTTTACTCCTATATTGATAGATGTATTTGGAACTCTAAATCCAACACGGTTTGTGCTAGCTTCTTGAAACTTGACACAATAAAGTAGTTTCAAGTTCTATCTCCATGTTTTGTTTCCTCTTGCTGTAGCCTAAGCAGTGACTGGCGAGAAACACTTTCATGGAAAGGGGTTGCCAAGCTTCCAAAAATTACGAATCTCCAGAAATCTCAGCAAATATTTTTTCACCCAAACTGGATGATACTTTCAGGTAATGATCAGTACACTAATGCGACTTGGTTCCCCAAATTTAGTTCTTCTATGTTGAAGCATTCGTTTCCAGTAACAGTTTGAATTTTTAGGTTTCACTCTGTTTTCTCCTATATTGATAGATGTATTTGGAACTCTAATTCCAACACGGTTTCTGCTACCTTCTTGAAACTTGACACAATAAAGTAGTTTCACGTTCTATCTCTATGTTTTTTTTCCTCTTGATGTAGCCCTAAGCAGTGACTGGCGAGAAACACTTTCATGGAAAGGGGTTGCCAAGCTTCCAAAAATTACGAATCTCCAGAAATCTCAGCAAATACTTTTTCACCCAAACTGGATGATACTTTCAGGTAATGATCAGTACACTAAGGCGACTTGGTTTCCCAAATTTCGTTCCTCTATGTTGAAGCGTTCGTTTCCAGTACCAGTTTGAATTTTTAGGTTTCACTCTGTTTACTCCTATATTGATAGATGTATTTGGAACTCTAAATCCAACACGGTTTGTGCTAGCTTCTTGAAACTTGACACAGTAAATTAGTTTCACGTTCTATCTCTATGTTTTGTTTCCTCTTGATGTAGCCCTAAGCAGTGACTCGCAAGAAACACTTTCATGGAAAGGGGTTGCCAAGCTTCCAAAAATTGCGAATCTCCAGAAATCTCAGCAAATATTTTTTCACCCAAACTGGATGATACTTTCAGGTAATGATCACTACACTAAGGCGACTTGGTTCCCCAAATTTAGTTCTTCTATGTTGAAGCATTCGTTTCCAGTAACAGTTTGAATTTTTAGGTTTCACTCTGTTTTCTCCTATATTGATAGATGTATTTGGAACTCTAATTCCAACACGGTTTCTGCTACCTTCTTGAAAGTTGACACAATAAAGTAGTTTTACGTTCTATCTCTATGTTTGTTTCCTCTTGATGTAGCCCTAAGCAGTGACTGGCGAGAAACACTTTCATGGAAAGGGGTTGCCAAGCTTCCAAAAATTACGAATCTCCAGAAATCTCACCAAATACTTTTTCACCCAAACTGGATGATACTTTCAGGTAATGATCAGTACACTAAGGCGACTTGGTTCCCAAAATTTCGTTCTTCTATGTTGAAGCATTCGTTTCCAGTAACAGTTTGAATTTTTAGGTTTCACTCTGTTTACTCCTATATTGATAGATGTATTTGGAACTCTAAATCCAACACGGTTTGTGCTAGCTTCTTGAAACTTGACACAGTACAGTAGTTTCACGTTCTATCTCTATGTTTTGTTTCCTCTTGATGTAGCCCTAAGCAGTGACTGGCGAGAAAAACTTTCATGGAAAGGGGTTGCCAAGCTTCCAAAAATTACGAATCTCCAGAAATCTCAGCAAATACTTTTTCACCCAAACTGGATGATACTTTCAGGTAATGATCAGTACACTAAGGCGACTTGGTTCCCAAAATTTCGTTCTTCTATGTTGAAGCATTCGTTTCCAGTAACAGTTTGAATTTTTAGGTTTCACTCTGTTTTCTCCTATATTGATAGATGTATTTGGAACTCTAAATCCAACACGGTTTGTGCTAGCTTCTTGAAACTTGACACAATAAAGTAGTTTCACGTTCTATCTCCATGTTTTGTTTCCTCTTGCTGTAGCCTAAGCAGTGACTGGCGAGAAACATTTCATGGAAAGGGGTTGCCAAGCTTCCAAAAATTACGAATCTCCAGAAATCTCAGCAAATATTTTTTCACCCAAACTGGATGATACTTTCAGGTAATGATCAGTACACTAAGGTGACTTGGTTCCCCACATTTCGTTCTTCTACGTTGAAGCGTTCGTTTCCAGTAACAGTGTCAATTTTTAGGTTTCACTCTGTTTTCTCCTATATTGATAGATGTATTTGGAACTCTAAATCCAACACGGTTTGTGCTAGCTTCTTGAAACTTGACACAGTACAGTAGTTTCACGTTCTATCTCTATGTTTTGTTTCCTCTTGATGTAGCCCTCAGCAGTGCCTGTCGAGAAACACTTTAATGGAAAGGGGTTGCCAAGCTTCCAAAAATTACGAATCTCCAGAAATCTCAGCAAATACTTTTTAACCCAAAATGGATGATACTTTCAGGTAATGATCAGTACACTAAGGCGACTTGGTTCCCAAAATTTCGTTCTTCTACGTTGAGGCATTCGTTTCCAGTAACAGTTTGAATTTTTAGGTTTCACTCTGTTTTCTCCTATATTGATAGATGTATTTGGAACTCTAATCCAACACGGTTTGTGCTAGCTTCTTGAAACTTGACACAATAAAGTAGTTTCACGTTCTATCTCTATGTTTTGTTTCCTCTTGCTGTAGCCCTAAGCAGTGACTGGCGAGAAACACTTTCATGGAAAGGGGTTGCCAAGCTTCCAAAAATTACGAATCTCCAGATATCTCAGCAAATACTTTTTCACCCAAACTGGATGATACTTTCAGGTAATGATCAGTACACTAAGGCGACTTGGTTTCCCAAATTTCATTCTTCTATGTTGAAGCGTTCGTTTCCAGTAACAGATTGAATTTTTAGGTTTTCCTCTGTTTACTCCTATATTGATAGATGTATTTGGAACTCTAAATCCAACACGGTTTGTGCTAGCTTCTTGAAACTTGAAACAGTACAGTAGTTTCACGTTCTATCTCTATGTTTTGTTTCCTCTTGATGTAGCCCTAAGCAGTGACTGGCGAGAAACACTTTCATGGAAAGGGTTTCCCAAGCTTCCAAAAATTACGAATCTCCAGAAATCTCAGCAAATACTTTTTCACCCAAACTGGATGATACTTTCAGGTAATGATCAGTACACTAAGGCAACTTGGTTCCCAAAATTTCGTTCTTCTATGTTGAAGCATTCGTTTCCAGTAACAGTTTGAATTTTTAGGTTTCACTCTGTTTTCTCCTATATTGATAGATGTATTTGGAACTCTAAATCCAACACGGTTTCTGCTACCTTCTTGAAACTTGACACAGTAAATTAGTTTCACGTTCTATCTCTATGTTTTGTTTCCTCTTGATGTAGCCCTAAGCAGTGACTCGCGAGAAACACTTTCATGGAAAGGGGTTGCCAAGCTTCCAAAAATTACGAATCTCCAGAAATCTCAGCAAATATTTTTTCACCCAAACTGGATGATACTTTCAGGTAATGATCACTACACTAAGGCGACTTGGTTCCCCAAATTTAGTTCTTCTATGTTGAAGCATTCGTTTCCAGTAACAGTTTGAATTTTTAGGTTTCACTCTGTTTTCTCCTATATTGATAGATGTATTTGGAACTCTAATTCCAACACGGTTTCTGCTACCTTCTTGAAAGTTGACACAATAAAGTAGTTTTACGTTCTATCTCTATGTTTGTTTCCTCTTGATGTAGCCCTAAGCAGTGACTGGCGAGAAACACTTTCATGGAAAGGGTTTGCCAAGCTTCCAAAAATTACGAATCTCCAGAAATCTCAGCAAATACTTTTTCACCCAAACTGGATGATACTTTCAGGTAATGATCAGTACACTAAGGCGACTTGGTTCCCAAAATTTCGTTCTTCTATGTTGAAGCATTCGTTTCCAGTAACAGTTTGAATTTTTAGGTTTCACTCTGTTTTCTCCTATATTGATAGATGTATTTGGAACTCTAAATCCAACACGGTTTGTGCTAGCTTCTTGAAACTTGACACAATAAAGTAGTTTCACGTTCTATCCCCATGTTTTGTTTCCTCTTGCTGTAGCCTAAGCAGTGACTGGCGAGAAATATTTCATGGAAAGGGGTTGCCAAGCTTCCAAAAATTACGAATCTCCAGAAATCTCAGCAAATATTTTTTCACCCAAACTGGATGATACTTTCAGGTAATGATCAGTACACTAAGGCGACTTGGTTCCCCACATTGTGTTCTTCTACGTTGAAGCGTTCGTTTCCAGTAACAGTTTGAATTTTTAGGTTTCACTCTGTTTTCTCCTATATTGATAGATGTATTTTGAAATCTAAATCCAACACGGTTTGGGCTAGCTTCTTGAAACTTGACACAGTACAGTAGTTTCACGTTCTATCTCTATGTTTTCTTTCCTCTTGATGTAGCCCTAAGCAGTGACTGGCGAGAAACACTTTCATGGAAAGGGGTTGCCAAGCTTCCAAAAATTACGAATCTCCAGAAATCTCAGCAAATACTTTTTCACCCAAACTGGATGATACTTTCAGGTAATGATCAGTACACTAATGTGACTTGGTTCCCCACATTTCGTTCTTCTACGTTGAAGCGTTCGTTTCCAGTAACAGTTTGAATTTTTAGGTTTCACTCTGTTTACTCCTATATTGATAGATGTATTTGGAACTCTAAATCCAACACGGTTTGTGCTAGCTTCTTGAAACTTGACACAGTACAGTAGTTTCACGTTCTATCTCAATGTTTTGTTTCCTCTTGCTGTAGCCCTAAGCAGTGACTGGCGAGAAACACTTTCATGGAAAGGGGTTGCCAAGCTTCCAAAAATTACGAATCTCCAGAAATCTCAGCAAATATTTTTTCACCCAAACTGGATGATACTTTCAGGTAATGATCAGTACACTAAGGCGACTTGGTTCCCCAAATTTAGTTCTTCTATGTTGAAGCGTTCGTTTCCAGTAACAGTTTGAATTTTTAGGTTTCACTCTGTTTACTCCTATATTGATAGATGTATTTGGAACTCTAAATCCAACACGGTTTGTGCTAGCTTCTTGAAACTTGACACAGTAAATTAGTTTCACGTTCTATCTCTATGTTTTGTTTCCTCTTGATGTAGCCCTAAGCAGTGACTCGCGAGAAACACTTTCATGGAAAGGGGTTGCCAAGCTTCCAAAAATTACGAATCTCCAGAAATCTCAGCAAATATTTTTTCACCCAAACTGGATGATACTTTCAGGTAATGATCACTACACTAAGGCGACTTGGTTCCCCAAATTTAGTTCTTCTATGTTGAAGCATTCGTTTCCAGTAACAGTTTGAATTTTTAGGTTTCACTCTGTTTTCTCCTATATTGATAGATGTATTTGGAACTCTAATTCCAACACGGTTTCTGCTACCTTCTTGAAAGTTGACAGAATAAAGTAGTTTTACGTTCTATCTCTATGTTTGTTTCCTCTTGATGTAGCCCTAAGCAGTGACTGGCGAGAAACACTTTCATGGAAAGGGGTTGCCAAGCTTCCAAAAATTACGAATCTCCAGAAATCTCAGCAAATACTTTTTCACCCAAACTGGATGATACTTTCAGGTAATGATCAGTACACTAAGGCGACTTGGTTCCCAAAATTTCGTTCTTCTATGTTGAAGCATTCGTTTCCAGTAACAGTTTGAATTTTTAGGTTTCACTCTGTTTACTCCTATATTGATAGATGTATTTGGAACTCTAAATCCAACACGGTTTGTGCTAGCTTCTTGAAACTTGACACAATAAAGTAGTTTCAAGTTCTATCTCCATGTTTTGTTTCCTCTTGCTGTAGCCTAAGCAGTGACTGGCGAGAAACACTTTCATGGAAAGGGGTTGCCAAGCTTCCAAAAATTACGAATCTCCAGAAATCTCAGCAAATATTTTTTCACCCAAACTGGATGATACTTTCAGGTAATGATCAGTACACTAATGCGACTTGGTTCCCCAAATTTAGTTCTTCTATGTTGAAGCATTCGTTTCCAGTAACAGTTTGAATTTTTAGGTTTCACTCTGTTTTCTCCTATATTGATAGATGTATTTGGAACTCTAATTCCAACACGGTTTCTGCTACCTTCTTGAAACTTGACACAATAAAGTAGTTTCACGTTCTATCTCTATGTTTTTTTTCCTCTTGATGTAGCCCTAAGCAGTGACTGGCGAGAAACACTTTCATGGAAAGGGGTTGCCAAGCTTCCAAAAATTACGAATCTCCAGAAATCTCAGCAAATACTTTTTCACCCAAACTGGATGATACTTTCAGGTAATGATCAGTACACTAAGGCGACTTGGTTTCCCAAATTTCGTTCCTCTATGTTGAAGCGTTCGTTTCCAGTACCAGTTTGAATTTTTAGGTTTCACTCTGTTTACTCCTATATTGATAGATGTATTTGGAACTCTAAATCCAACACGGTTTGTGCTAGCTTCTTGAAACTTGACACAGTAAATTAGTTTCACGTTCTATCTCTATGTTTTGTTTCCTCTTGATGTAGCCCTAAGCAGTGACTCGCAAGAAACACTTTCATGGAAAGGGGTTGCCAAGCTTCCAAAAATTGCGAATCTCCAGAAATCTCAGCAAATATTTTTTCACCCAAACTGGATGATACTTTCAGGTAATGATCACTACACTAAGGCGACTTGGTTCCCCAAATTTAGTTCTTCTATGTTGAAGCATTCGTTTCCAGTAACAGTTTGAATTTTTAGGTTTCACTCTGTTTTCTCCTATATTGATAGATGTATTTGGAACTCTAATTCCAACACGGTTTCTGCTACCTTCTTGAAAGTTGACACAATAAAGTAGTTTTACGTTCTATCTCTATGTTTGTTTCCTCTTGATGTAGCCCTAAGCAGTGACTGGCGAGAAACACTTTCATGGAAAGGGGTTGCCAAGCTTCCAAAAATTACGAATCTCCAGAAATCTCACCAAATACTTTTTCACCCAAACTGGATGATACTTTCAGGTAATGATCAGTACACTAAGGCGACTTGGTTCCCAAAATTTCGTTCTTCTATGTTGAAGCATTCGTTTCCAGTAACAGTTTGAATTTTTAGGTTTCACTCTGTTTACTCCTATATTGATAGATGTATTTGGAACTCTAAATCCAACACGGTTTGTGCTAGCTTCTTGAAACTTGACACAGTACAGTAGTTTCACGTTCTATCTCTATGTTTTGTTTCCTCTTGATGTAGCCCTAAGCAGTGACTGGCGAGAAAAACTTTCATGGAAAGGGGTTGCCAAGCTTCCAAAAATTACGAATCTCCAGAAATCTCAGCAAATACTTTTTCACCCAAACTGGATGATACTTTCAGGTAATGATCAGTACACTAAGGCGACTTGGTTCCCAAAATTTCGTTCTTCTATGTTGAAGCATTCGTTTCCAGTAACAGTTTGAATTTTTAGGTTTCACTCTGTTTTCTCCTATATTGATAGATGTATTTGGAACTCTAAATCCAACACGGTTTGTGCTAGCTTCTTGAAACTTGACACAATAAAGTAGTTTCACGTTCTATCTCCATGTTTTGTTTCCTCTTGCTGTAGCCTAAGCAGTGACTGGCGAGAAACATTTCATGGAAAGGGGTTGCCAAGCTTCCAAAAATTACGAATCTCCAGAAATCTCAGCAAATATTTTTTCACCCAAACTGGATGATACTTTCAGGTAATGATCAGTACACTAAGGTGACTTGGTTCCCCACATTTCGTTCTTCTACGTTGAAGCGTTCGTTTCCAGTAACAGTGTCAATTTTTAGGTTTCACTCTGTTTTCTCCTATATTGATAGATGTATTTGGAACTCTAAATCCAACACGGTTTGTGCTAGCTTCTTGAAACTTGACACAGTACAGTAGTTTCACGTTCTATCTCTATGTTTTGTTTCCTCTTGATGTAGCCCTCAGCAGTGCCTGTCGAGAAACACTTTAATGGAAAGGGGTTGCCAAGCTTCCAAAAATTACGAATCTCCAGAAATCTCAGCAAATACTTTTTCACCCAAAATGGATGATACTTTCAGGTAATGATCAGTACACTAAGGCGACTTGGTTCCCAAAATTTCGTTCTTCTACGTTGAGGCATTCGTTTCCAGTAACAGTTTGAATTTTTAGGTTTCACTCTGTTTTCTCCTATATTGATAGATGTATTTGGAACTCTAATCCAACACGGTTTGTGCTAGCTTCTTGAAACTTGACACAATAAAGTAGTTTCACGTTCTATCTCTATGTTTTGTTTCCTCTTGCTGTAGCCCTAAGCAGTGACTGGCGAGAAACACTTTCATGGAAAGGGGTTGCCAAGCTTCCAAAAATTACGAATCTCCAGATATCTCAGCAAATACTTTTTCACCCAAACTGGATGATACTTTCAGGTAATGATCAGTACACTAAGGCGACTTGGTTTCCCAAATTTCATTCTTCTATGTTGAAGCGTTCGTTTCCAGTAACAGATTGAATTTTTAGGTTTTCCTCTGTTTACTCCTATATTGATAGATGTATTTGGAACTCTAAATCCAACACGGTTTGTGCTAGCTTCTTGAAACTTGAAACAGTACAGTAGTTTCACGTTCTATCTCTATGTTTTGTTTCCTCTTGATGTAGCCCTAAGCAGTGACTGGCGAGAAACACTTTCATGGAAAGGGTTTCCCAAGCTTCCAAAAATTACGAATCTCCAGAAATCTCAGCAAATACTTTTTCACCCAAACTGGATGATACTTTCAGGTAATGATCAGTACACTAAGGCAACTTGGTTCCCAAAATTTCGTTCTTCTATGTTGAAGCATTCGTTTCCAGTAACAGTTTGAATTTTTAGGTTTCACTCTGTTTTCTCCTATATTGATAGATGTATTTGGAACTCTAAATCCAACACGGTTTCTGCTACCTTCTTGAAACTTGACACAGTAAATTAGTTTCACGTTCTATCTCTATGTTTTGTTTCCTCTTGATGTAGCCCTAAGCAGTGACTCGCGAGAAACACTTTCATGGAAAGGGGTTGCCAAGCTTCCAAAAATTACGAATCTCCAGAAATCTCAGCAAATATTTTTTCACCCAAACTGGATGATACTTTCAGGTAATGATCACTACACTAAGGCGACTTGGTTCCCCAAATTTAGTTCTTCTATGTTGAAGCATTCGTTTCCAGTAACAGTTTGAATTTTTAGGTTTCACTCTGTTTTCTCCTATATTGATAGATGTATTTGGAACTCTAATTCCAACACGGTTTCTGCTACCTTCTTGAAAGTTGACACAATAAAGTAGTTTTACGTTCTATCTCTATGTTTGTTTCCTCTTGATGTAGCCCTAAGCAGTGACTGGCGAGAAACACTTTCATGGAAAGGGTTTGCCAAGCTTCCAAAAATTACGAATCTCCAGAAATCTCAGCAAATACTTTTTCACCCAAACTGGATGATACTTTCAGGTAATGATCAGTACACTAAGGCGACTTGGTTCCCAAAATTTCGTTCTTCTATGTTGAAGCATTCGTTTCCAGTAACAGTTTGAATTTTTAGGTTTCACTCTGTTTTCTCCTATATTGATAGATGTATTTGGAACTCTAAATCCAACACGGTTTGTGCTAGCTTCTTGAAACTTGACACAATAAAGTAGTTTCACGTTCTATCCCCATGTTTTGTTTCCTCTTGCTGTAGCCTAAGCAGTGACTGGCGAGAAATATTTCATGGAAAGGGGTTGCCAAGCTTCCAAAAATTACGAATCTCCAGAAATCTCAGCAAATATTTTTTCACCCAAACTGGATGATACTTTCAGGTAATGATCAGTACACTAAGGCGACTTGGTTCCCCACATTGTGTTCTTCTACGTTGAAGCGTTCGTTTCCAGTAACAGTTTGAATTTTTAGGTTTCACTCTGTTTTCTCCTATATTGATAGATGTATTTTGAAATCTAAATCCAACACGGTTTGGGCTAGCTTCTTGAAACTTGACACAGTACAGTAGTTTCACGTTCTATCTCTATGTTTTCTTTCCTCTTGATGTAGCCCTAAGCAGTGACTGGCGAGAAACACTTTCATGGAAAGGGGTTGCCAAGCTTCCAAAAATTACGAATCTCCAGAAATCTCAGCAAATACTTTTTCACCCAAACTGGATGATACTTTCAGGTAATGATCAGTACACTAATGTGACTTGGTTCCCCACATTTCGTTCTTCTACGTTGAAGCGTTCGTTTCCAGTAACAGTTTGAATTTTTAGGTTTCACTCTGTTTTCTCCTATATTGATAGATGTATTTGGAACTCTAAGTCAAACATGGTTTGTGCTAGCTTCTTGAAACTTGACACAATAAAGTAGTTTCACGTTCTATCTCTATGTTTTTTTTCCTCTTGATGTAGCCCTAAGCAGTGACTGGCGAGAAACACTTTCATTGAAAGGGGTTGCCAAGCTTCCAAAAATTACGAATTTCCAGAAATCTCAGCAAATACTTTTTCACGCAAAATGGATGATACTTTCAGGTAATGATCAGTACACTAAGGCGACTTGGTTTCCCAAATTTCGTTCTTCTATGTTGAAGCGTTCGTTTCCAGTAACAGTTTGAATTTTTAGGTTTCACTCTGTTTACTCCTATATTGATAGATATATTTGGAACTCTAAATCCAACACGGTTTGTGCTAGCTTCTTGAAACTTGACACAGTACAGTAGTTTCACGTTCTATCTCTATGTTTTGTTTCCTCTTGATGTAGCCCTCAGCAGTGACTGGCGAGAAACACTTTCATGGAAAGGGGTTGCCAAGCTTCCAAAAATTATGAATCTCCAGAAATCTCATCAAATACTTTTTCACCCAAAATGGATGATACTTTCAGGTAATGATCAGTACACTAAGGCGACTTGGTTCCCAAAATTTCGTTCTTCTACGTTGAAGCATTCGTTTCCAGTAACAGTTTGAATTTTTAGGTTTCACTCTGTTTTCTCCTATATTGATAGATGTATTTGGAACTCTAAATCCAACACGATTTGTGCTAGCTCTTGAAACTTGACACAATAAAGTAGTTTCACGTTCTATCTCTATGTTTTGTTTCCTCTTGCTGTAGCCCTAAGCAGTGACTGGCGAGAAACACTTTCATGGAAAGGGGTTGCCAAGCTTCCAAAAATTACGAATCTCCAGAAATCTCAGCAAATATTTTTTCACCCAAACTGGATGATACTTTCAGGTAATGATCAGTACACTAAGGCGACTTGGTTCCCCACATTTCGTTCTTCTAAGTTGAAGCGTTCGTTTCCAGTAACAGTTTGAATTTTTAGGTTTCACTCTGTTTTCTCCTATATTGATAGATGTATTTGGAACTCTAAATCCAACACGGTTTGTGCTAGCTTCTTGAAACTTGACACAATAAAGTAGTTTCACGTTCTATCTCTATGTTTTGTTTCCTCTTGATGTAGCCCTAAGCAGTGACTGGCGAGAAACACTTTCATGGAAAGGTGTTGCCAAGCTTCCAAAAATTACGAATCTCCAGAAATCTCAGCAAATACTTTTTCACCCAAACTGGATGATACTTTCAGGTAATGATCAGTACACTAAGGCGACTTGGTTTCCCAAATTTCGTTCTTCTATGTTGAAGCGTTCGTTTCCAGTAACAGTTTGAATTTTTAGGTTTCACTCTGTTTACTCCTATATTGATAGATGTATTTGGAACTCTAAATCCAACACGGTTTGTGCTAGCTTCTTGAAACTTGACACAGTACAGTAGTTTCACGTTCTATCTCTATGTATTGTTTCTTCTTGATGTAGCCCTAAGCAGTGACTGGCGAGAAACACTTTCATGGAAAGGGGTTGCCAAGCTTCCAAAAATTACGAATCTCCAGAAATCTCAGCAAATACTTTTTCACCCAAACTGGATGATACTTTCAGGTAATGATCAGTACACTAAGGCGACTTGGTTCCCCACATTTTGTTCTTCTACGTTGAAGCGTTCGTTTCCAGTAACAGTTTGAATTTTTAGGTTTCACTCTGTTTTCTCCTATATTGATAGATGTATTTGGAACTCTAAATCCAACACGGTTTGTGCTAGCTTCTTGAAACTTGACACAATAAAGTAGTTTCACGTTCTATCTCTATGTTTTTTTTCCTCTTGATGTAGCCCTAAGCAGTGACTGGCGAGAAACACTTTCATGGAAAGGGGTTGCCAAGTTTCCAAAAATTACGAATCTCCAGAAATCTCAGCAAATACTTTTTCACCCAAAATGGATGATACTTTCAGGTAATGATCAGTACACTAAGGCGACTTGGTTCCCAAAATTTCGTTCTTCTACGTTGAAGCATTCGTTTCCAGTAACAGTTTGAATTTTTAGGTTTCACTCTGTTTTCTCCTATATTGATAGATGTATTTGGAACTCTAAATCCAACACGATTTGTGCTAGCTCTTGAAACTTGACACAATAAAGTAGTTTCACGTTCTATCTCTATGTTTTGTTTCCTCTTGCTGTAGCCCTAAGCAGTGACTGGCGAGAAACACTTTCATGGAAAGGGGTTGCCAAGCTTCCAAAAATTACGAATCTCCAGAAATCTCAGCAAATATTTTTTCACCCAAACTGGATGATACTTTCAGGTAATGATCAGTACACTAAGGCGACTTGGTTCCCCACATTTCGTTCTTCTAAGTTGAAGCGTTCGTTTCCAGTAACAGTTTGAATTTTTAGGTTTCACTCTGTTTTCTCCTATATTGATAGATGTATTTGGAACTCTAAATCCAACACGGTTTGTGCTAGCTTCTTGAAACTTGACACAATAAAGTAGTTTCACGTTCTATCTCTATGTTTTGTTTCCTCTTGATGTAGCCCTAAGCAGTGACTGGCGAGAAACACTTTCATGGAAAGGGGTTGCCAAGCTTCCAAAAATTACGAATCTCCAGAAATCTCAGCAAATACTTTTTCACCCAAACTGGATGATACTTTCAGGTAATGATCAGTACACTAAGGCGACTTGGTTTCCCAAATTTCGTTCTTCTATGTTGAAGCGTTCGTTTCCAGTAACAGTTTGAATTTTTAGGTTTCACTCTGTTTACTCCTATATTGATAGATGTATTTGGAACTCTAAATCCAACACGGTTTGTGCTAGCTTCTTGAAACTTGACACAGTACAGTAGTTTCACGTTCTATCTCTATGTTTTGTTTCTTCTTGATGTAGCCCTAAGCAGTGACTGGCGAGAAACACTTTCATGGAAAGGGGTTGCCAAGCTTCCAAAAATTACGAATCTCCAGAAATCTCAGCAAATACTTTTTCACCCAAACTGGATGATACTTTCAGGTAATGATCAGTACACTAAGGCGACTTGGTTCCCCACATTTTGTTCTTCTACGTTGAAGCGTTCGTTTCCAGTAACAGTTTGAATTTTTAGGTTTCACTCTGTTTTCTCCTATATTGATAGATGTATTTGGAACTCTAAATCCAACACGGTTTGTGCTAGCTTCTTGAAACTTGACACAATAAAGTAGTTTCACGTTCTATCTCTATGTTTTTTTTCCTCTTGATGTAGCCCTAAGCAGTGACTGGCGAGAAACACTTTCATGGAAAGGGGTTGCCAAGCTTCCAAAAATTACGAATCTCCAGAAATCTCAGCAAATACTTTTTCACCCAAACTGGATGATACTTTCAGGTAATGATCAGTACACTAATGTGACTTGGTTCCCCACATTTCGTTCTTCTACGATGAAGCGTTCGTTTCCAGTAACAGTTTGAATTTTTAGGTTTCACTCTGTTTTCTCCTATATTGATAGATGTATTTGGAACTCTAAGTCAAACATGGTTTGTGCTAGCTTCTTGAAACTTGACACAATAAAGTAGTTTCACGTTCTATCTCTATGTTTTTTTTTCCTCTTGATGTAGCCGTAAGCAGTGACTGGCGAGAAACACTTTCATTGAAAGTGGTTGCCAAGCTTCCAAAAATTACGAATCTCCAGAAATCTCAGCAAATACTTTTTCACGCAAAATGGATGATACTTTCAGGTAATGATCAGTACACTACGGCGACTTGGTTTCCCAAATTTCGTTCTTCTATGTTGAAGCGTTCGTTTCCAGTAACAGTTTGAATTTTTAGGTTTCACTCTGTTTACTCCTATATTGATAGATGTATTTGGAACTCTAAATCCAACACGGTTTGTGCTAGCTTCTTGAAACTTGACACAGTACAGTAGTTTCACGTTCTATCTCTATGTTTTGTTTCCTCTTGATGTAGCCCTCAGCAGTGACTGGCGAGAAACACTTTCATGGAAAGGGGTTGCCAAGCTTCCAAAAATTATGAATCTCCAGAAATCTCAGCAAATACTTTTTCACCCAAAATGGATGATACTTTCAGGTAATGATCAGTACACTAAGGCGACTTGGTTCCCAAAATTTCGTTCTTCTACGTTGAAGCATTCGTTTCCAGTAACAGTTTGAATTTTTAGGTTTCACTCTGTTTTCTCCTATATTGATAGATGTATTTGGAACTCTAAATCCAACACGATTTGTGCTAGCTCTTGAAACTTGACACAATAAAGTAGTTTCACGTTCTATCTCTATGTTTTGTTTCCTCTTGCTGTAGCCCTAAGCAGTGACTGGCGAGAAACACTTTCATGGAAAGGGGTTGCCAAGCTTCCAAAAATTACGAATCTCCAGAAATCTCAGCAAATATTTTTTCATCCAAACTGGATGATACTTTCAGGTAATGATCAGTACACTAAGGCGACTTGGTTCCCCACATTTCGTTCTTCTAAGTTGAAGCGTTCGTTTCCAGTAACAGTTTGAATTTTTAGGTTTCACTCTGTTTTCTCCTATATTGATAGATGTATTTGGAACTCTAAATCCAACACGGTTTGTGCTAGCTTCTTGAAACTTGACACAATAAAGTAGTTTCACGTTCTATCTCTATGTTTTGTTTCCTCTTGATGTAGCCCTAAGCAGTGACTGGCGAGAAACACTTTCATGGAAAGGGGTTGCCAAGCTTCCAAAAATTACGAATCTCCAGAAATCTCAGCAAATACTTTTTCACCCAAACTGGATGATACTTTCAGGTAATGATCAGTACACTAAGGCGACTTGGTTTCCCAAATTTCGTTCTTCTATGTTGAAGCGTTCGTTTCCAGTAACAGTTTGAATTTTTAGGTTTCACTCTGTTTACTCCTATATTGATAGATGTATTTGGAACTCTAAATCCAACACGGTTTGTGCTAGCTTCTTGAAACTTGACACAATAAAGTAGTTTCACGTTCTATCTCTATGTTTTTTTTCCTCTTGATGTAGCCCTAAGCAGTGACTGGCGAGAAACACTTTCATGGAAAGGGGTTGCCAAGCTTCCAAAAATTACGAATCTCCAGAAATCTCAGCAAATACTTTTTCACGCAAAATGGATGATACTTTCAGGTAGTGATCAGTACACTAAGGCGACTTGGTTTCCCAAATTTCGTTCTTCTATGTTGAAGCGTTCGTTTCCAGTAACAGTTTGAATTTTTAGGTTTCACTCTGTTTACTCCTATATTGATAGATGTATTTGGAACTCTAAATCCAACACGGTTTGTGCTAGCTTCTTGAAACTTGAAACAGTACAGTAGTTTCACGTTCTATCTCTATGTTTTGTTTCCTCTTGATGTAGCCCTAAGCAGTGACTGGCGAGAAACACTTTCATGGAAAGGGGTTGCCAAGCTTCCAAAAATTACGAATCTCCAGAAATCTCAGCAAATACTTTTTCACCCAAAATGGATGATACTTTCAGGTAATGATCAGTACACTAAGGCGACTTGGTTTCCCAAATTTCATTCTTCTATGTTGAAGCGTTCGTTTCCAGTAACAGTTTGAATTTTTAGGTTTTCCTCTGTTTACTCCTATATTGATAGATGTATTTGGAACTCTAAATCCAACACGGTTTGTGCTAGCTTCTTGAAACTTGAAACAGTACAGTAGTTTCACGTTCTATCTCTATGTTTTGTTTCCTCTTGATGTAGCCCTAAGCAGTGACTGGCGAGAAACACTTTCATGGAAAGGGTTTCCCAAGCTTCCAAAAATTACGAATCTCCAGAAATCTCAGCAAATACTTTTTCACCCAAACTGGATGATACTTTCAGGTAATGATCAGTACACTAAGGCAACTTGGTTCCCAAAATTTCGTTCTTCTATGTTGAAGCATTCGTTTCCAGTAACAGTTTGAATTTTTAGGTTTCACTCTGTTTTCTCCTATATTGATAGATGTATTTGGAACTCTAAATCCAACACGGTTTCTGCTACCTTCTTGAAACTTGACACAGTAAATTAGTTTCACGTTCTATCTCTATGTTTTGTTTCCTCTTGATGTAGCCCTAAGCAGTGACTCGCGAGAAACACTTTCATGGAAAGGGGTTGCCAAGCTTCCAAAAATTACGAATCTCCAGAAATCTCAGCAAATATTTTTTCACCCAAACTGGATGATACTTTCAGGTAATGATCACTACACTAAGGCGACTTGGTTCCCCAAATTTAGTTCTTCTATGTTGAAGCATTCGTTTCCAGTAACAGTTTGAATTTTTAGGTTTCACTCTGTTTTCTCCTATATTGATAGATGTATTTGGAACTCTAATTCCAACACGGTTTCTGCTACCTTCTTGAAAGTTGACACAATAAAGTAGTTTTACGTTCTATCTCTATGTTTGTTTCCTCTTGATGTAGCCCTAAGCAGTGACTGGCGAGAAACACTTTCATGGAAAGGGTTTGCCAAGCTTCCAAAAATTACGAATCTCCAGAAATCTCAGCAAATACTTTTTCACCCAAACTGGATGATACTTTCAGGTAATGATCAGTACACTAAGGCAACTTGGTTCCCAAAATTTCGTTCTTCTATGTTGAAGCATTCGTTTCCAGTAACAGTTTGAATTTTTAGGTTTCACTCTGTTTTCTCCTATATTGATAGATGTATTTGGAACTCTAAATCCAACACGGTTTGTGCTAGCTTCTTGAAACTTGACACAATAAAGTAGTTTCACGTTCTATCCCCATGTTTTGTTTCCTCTTGCTGTAGCCTAAGCAGTGACTGGCGAGAAATATTTCATGGAAAGGGGTTGCCAAGCTTCCAAAAATTACGAATCTCCAGAAATCTCAGCAAATATTTTTTCACCCAAACTGGATGATACTTTCAGGTAATGATCAGTACACTAAGGCGACTTGGTTCCCCACATTGTGTTCTTCTACGTTGAAGCGTTCGTTTCCAGTAACAGTTTGAATTTTTAGGTTTCACTCTGTTTTCTCCTATATTGATAGATGTATTTTGAAATCTAAATCCAACACGGTTTGGGCTAGCTTCTTGAAACTTGACACAGTACAGTAGTTTCACGTTCTATCTCTATGTTTTCTTTCCTCTTGATGTAGCCCTAAGCAGTGACTGGCGAGAAACACTTTCATGGAAAGGGGTTGCCAAGCTTCCAAAAATTACGAATCTCCAGAAATCTCAGCAAATACTTTTTCACCCAAACTGGATGATACTTTCAGGTAATGATCAGTACACTAATGTGACTTGGTTCCCCACATTTCGTTCTTCTACGTTGAAGCGTTCGTTTCCAGTAACAGTTTGAATTTTTAGGTTTCACTCTGTTTTCTCCTATATTGATAGATGTATTTGGAACTCTAAGTCAAACATGGTTTGTGCTAGCTTCTTGAAACTTGACACAATAAAGTAGTTTCACGTTCTATCTCTATGTTTTTTTTCCTCTTGATGTAGCCCTAAGCAGTGACTGGCGAGAAACACTTTCATTGAAAGGGGTTGCCAAGCTTCCAAAAATTACGAATCTCCAGAAATCTCAGCAAATACTTTTTCACTCAAAATGGATGATACTTTCAGGTAATGATCAGTACACTAAGGCGACTTGGTTTCCCAAATTTCGTTCTTCTATGTTGAAGCGTTCGTTTCCAGTAACAGTTTGAATTTTTAGGTTTCACTCTGTTTACTCCTATATTGATAGATGTATTTGGAACTCTAAATCCAACACGGTTTGTGCTAGCTTCTTGAAACTTGACACAGTACAGTAGTTTCACGTTCTATCTCTATGTTTTGTTTCCTCTTGATGTAGCCCTCAGCAGTGACTGGCGAGAAACACTTTCATGGAAAGGGGTTGCCAAGCTTCCAAAAATTATGAATCTCCAGAAATCTCAGCAAATACTTTTTCACCCAAACTGGATGATACTTTCAGGTAATGATCAGTACACTAAGGCGACTTGGTTCCCAAATTTCGTTCTTCTATGTTGAAGCATTCATTTCCAGTAACAGTTTGAACTTTTAGGTTTCACTCTGTTTTCTCCTATATTGATAGATGTATTTGGAACTCTAAATCCAACACGGTTTGTGCTAGCTTCTTGAAACTTGACACAATAAAGTAGTTTCACGTTCTATCTCTATGTTTTGTTTCCTCTTGCTGTAGCCCTAAGCAGTGACTGGCGAGAAACACTTTCATGGAAAGGGGTTGCCAAGCTTCCAAAAATTACGAATCTCCAGAAATCTCAGCAAATATTTTTTCACCCAAACTGGATGATACTTTCAGGTGTTGATCAGTACACTAAGGCGACTTGGTTCCCCACATTTCGTTCTTCTACATTGAAGCGTTCGTTTCCAGTAACAGTTTGAATTTTTAGGTTTCACTCTGTTTTCTCCTATATTGATAGATGTATTTGGAACTCTAAATCCAACACGGTTTGTGCTACCTTCTTGAAACTTGACACAGTACAGTAGTTTCACGTTGTATCTCTATGTTTTGTTTCCTCTTGCTGTAGCCCTAAGCAGTGACTGGCGAGAAACATTTTCATGGAAAGGGGTTGCCAAGCTTCCAAAAATTACGAATCTCCAGAAATCTCAGCAAATACTTTTTCACCCAAACTGGATGATACTTTCAGGTAATGATCAGTACACTAAGGCGACTTGTTTCCCCAAATTTCGTTCTTCTATGTTGAAGCATTCGTTTCCAGTAACAGTTTGAATTTTTAAGTTTCACTCTGTTTACTCCTATATTGATAGATGTATTTGGAACTCTAAATCCAACACGGTTTGTGCTAGCTTCTTGAAACTTGACACAGTACAGTAGTTTCACTTTCTATCTCTATGTTTTGTTTCCTCTTGCTGTAGCCCTAAGCAGTGACTGGCGAGAAACACTTTCATGGAAAGGGGTTGCCAAGCTTCCAAAAATTACGAATCTCCAGAAATCTCAGCAAATACTTTTTCACCCAAACTGGATGATACTTTCAGGTAATGATCAGTACACTAAGGTGACTTGGTTCCCCACATTTCGTTCTTCTACGTTGAAGCGTTCGTTTCCAGTAACAGTTTGAATTTTTAGGTTTCACTCTGTTTTCTCCTATATTGATAGATGTATTTGGAACTCTAAATCCAACACGGTTTGTGCTAGCTTCTTGAAACTTGACACAATAAACTAGTTTCACGTTCTATCTCTATGTTTTGTTTCCTCTTGATGTAGCCCTAAGCAGTGACTGGCGAGAAACACTTTCATGGAAAGGGGTTGCCACGCTTCCAAAAATTACGAATCTCCAGAAATCTCAGCAAATACTTTTTCACCCAAACTGGATGATACTTTCAGGTAATGATCAGTACACTAAGGCGACTTGGTTTCCCAAATTTCGTTCTTCTATGTTGAAGCGTTCGTTTCCAGTAACAGTTTGAATTTTTAGGTTTCACTCTGTTTTCTCCTATATTGATAGATGTATTTGGAACTCTAAATCCAACACGGTTTGTGCTAGCTTCTTGAAACTTGACACAATAAAGTAGTTTCACGTTCTATCTCTATGTTTTGTTTCCTCTTGGTGTAGCCCTAAGCAGTGACTGGCGAGAAACACTTTCATGGAAAGGGGTTGCCAAGCTTCCAAAAATTACGAATCTCCAGAAATCTCAGCAAATACTTTTTCACCCAAACTGGATGATACTTTCAGGTAATGATCAGTACACTAAGGCGACTTGGTTCCCCACATTTCGTTCTTCTACGTTGAAGCGTTCGTTTCCAGTAACAGTTTGAATTTTTAGGTTTCACTCTGTTTTCTCCTATATTGATAGATGTATTTGGAACTCTAAATCCAACACGGTTTGTGCTAGCTTCTTGAATCTTGACACAATAAAGTAGTTTCACGTTCTATCTCTATGTTTTGTTTCCTCTTGCTGTAGCCCTAAGCAGTGACTGGCGAGAAACACTTTCATGGAAAGGGGTTGCCAAGCTTCCAAAAATTACGAATCTCCAGAAATCTCAGCAAATACTTTTTCACCCAAACTGGATGATACTTTCAGGTAATGATCAGTACACTAAGGCGACTTGGTTCCCAAAATTTCGTTCTTCTATGTTGAAGCATTCGTTTCCAGTAACAGTTTGAATTTTTAGGTTTCACTCTGTTTTCTCCTATATTGATAGATGTATTTGGAACTCTAAATCCAACACGGTTTGTGCTAGCTTCTTGAAACTTGACACAATAAACTAGTTTCACGTTCTATCTCTATGTTTTGTTTCCTCTTGATGTAGCCCTAAGCAGTGACTGGCGAGAAACACTTTCATGGAAAGGGGTTGCCAAGCTTCCAAAAATTACGAATCTCCAGAAATCTCAGCAAATACTTTTTCACCCAAACTGGATGATACTTTCAGGTAATGATCAGTACACTAAGGCGACTTGGTTTCCCAAATTTCGTTCTTCTATGTTGAAGCGTTCGTTTCCAGTAACAGTTTGAATTTTTAGGTTTCACTCTGTTTACTCCTATATTGATAGATGTATTTGGAACTCTAAATCCAACACGGTTTGTGCTAGCTTCTTGAAACTTGACACAGTACAGTAGTTTCACGTTCTATCTCTATGTTTTGTTTCCTCTTGATGTAGCCCTAAGCAGTGACTGGCGAGAAACACTTTCATGGAAAGGGGTTGCCAAGCTTCCAAAAATTACGAATCTCCAGAAATCTCAGCAAATAATTTTTCACCCAAACTGGATGATACTTTCAGGTAATGATCAGTACACTAAGGCAACTTGGTTCCCCACATTGCGTTCTTCTACTTTGAAGCGTTCGTTTCCAGTAACAGTTTGAATTTTTAGGTTTCACTCTGTTTTCTCCTATATAGATAGATGTATTTGGAACTCTAAATCCAACACGGTTTGTGCTAGCTTCTTGAAACTTGACACAATAAAGTAGTTTCACGTTCTATCTCTATGTTTTGTTTCCTCTTGCTGTAGCCCTAAGCAGTGACTGGCGAGAAACACTTTCATGGAAAGGGGTTGCCAAGCTTCCAAAAATTACGAATCTCCAGAAATCTCAGCAAATATTTTTTCACCCAAACTGGATGATACTTTCAGGTAATGATCAGTACACTAAGGCGACTTGGTTCCCCACATTTCGTTCTTCTACGTTGAAGCGTTCGTTTTCAATAACAGTTTGAATTTTTAGGTTTCACTCTGTTTTCTCCTATATTGATAGATGTATTTGGAACTCTAAATCCAACACGGTTTGTGCTAGCTTCTTGAAACTTGACACAGTACAGTAGTTTCACGTTCTATCTCTATGTTTTGTTTCCTCTTGCTGTAGCCCTAAGCAGTGACTGGCGAGAAACACTTTCATGGAAAGGGGTTGCCAAGCTTCCAAAAATTATGAATCTCCAGAAATCTCAGCAAATACTTTTTCACCCAAACTGGATGATACTTTCAGGTAATGATCAGTACACTAAGGCGACTTGGTTCCCCACATTTCGTTCTTCTACGTTGAAGCGTTCATTTCCAGTAACAGTTTGAATTTTTAGGTTTCACTCTGTTTTCTCCTATATTGATAGATGTATTTGGAACTCTAAATCCAACACGGTTTGTGCTAGCTTCTTGAAACTTGACACAATAAACTAGTTTCACGTTCTGTCTCTATGTTTTGTTTCCTCTTGATGTAGCCCTAAGCAGTGACTGGCGAGAAACACTTTCATTGAAAGGGGTTGCCAAGCTTCCAAAAATTACGAATCTCCAGAAATCTCAGCAAATACTTTTTCACCCAAACTGGATGATACTTTCAGGTAATGATCAGTACACTAAGGCGACTTGTTTTCCCAAATTTCGTTCTTCTATGTTGAAGCATTCGTTTCCAGTAACAGTTTGAATTTTTAAGTTTCACTCTGTTTACTCCTATATTGATAGATGTATTTGGAACTCTAAATCCAACACGGTTTGTGCTAGCTTCTTGAAACTTGACACAGTACAGTAGTTTCACTTTCTATCTCTATGTTTTGTTTCCTCTTGCTGTAGCCCTAAGCAGTGACTGGCGAGAAACACTTTCATGGAAAGGGGTTGCCAAGCTTCCAAAAATTACGAATCTCCAGAAATCTCAGCAAATACTTTTTCACCCAAACTGGATGATACTTTCAGGTAATGATCAGTACACTAAGGTGACTTGGTTCCCCACATTTCGTTCTTCTACGTTGAAGCGTTCGTTTCCAGTAACAGTTTGAATTTTTAGGTTTCACTCTGTTTTCTCCTATATTGATAGATGTATTTGGAACTCTAAATCCAACACGGTTTGTGCTAGCTTCTTGAAACTTGACACAATAAACTAGTTTCACGTTCTATCTCTATGTTTTGTTTCCTCTTGATGTAGCCCTAAGCAGTGACTGGCGAGAAACACTTTCATGGAAAGGGGTTGCCACGCTTCCAAAAATTACGAATCTCCAGAAATCTCAGCAAATACTTTTTCACCCAAAATGGATGATACTTTCAGGTAATGATCAGTACACTAAGGCGACTTGGTTTCCCAAATTTCGTTCTTCTATGTTGAAGCGTTCGTTTCCAGTAACAGTTTGAATTTTTAGGTTTCACTCTGTTTTCTCCTATATTAATAGATGTATTTGGAACTCTAAATCCAACACGGTTTGTTCTAGCTTCTTGAAACTTGACACAATAAAGTAGTTTCACGTTCTATCTCTATGTTTTGTGTCCTCTTGCTGTAGCCCTAAGCAGTGACTGGCGAGAAACACTTTCATGGAAAGGGGTTGCCAAGCTTCCAAAAATTACGAATCTCCAGAAATCTCAGCAAATACTTTTTCACCCAAACTGGATGATACTTTCAGGTAATGATCAGTACACTAAGGCGACTTGGTTCCCCACATTTCGTTCTTCTACGTTGAAGCGTTCGTTTCCAGTAACAGTTTGAATTTTTAGGTTTCACTCTGTTTTCTCCTATATTGATAGATGTATTTGGAACTCTAAATCCAACACGGTTTGTGCTAGCTTCTTGAATCTTGACACAATAAAGTAGTTTCACGTTCTATCTCTATGTTTTGTTTCCTCTTGCTGTAGCCCTAAGCAGTGACTGGCGAGAAACACTTTCATGGAAAGGGGTTGCCAAGCTTCCAAAAATTACGAATCTCCAGAAATCTCAGCAAATACTTTTTCACCCAAACTGGATGATACTTTCAGGTAATGATCAGTACACTAAGGCGACTTGGTTCCCAAAATTTCGTTCTTCTATGTTGAAGCATTCGTTTCCAGTAACAGTTTGAATTTTTAGGTTTCACTCTGTTTTCTCCTATATTGATAGATGTATTTGGAACTCTAAATCCAACACGGTTTGTGCTAGCTTCTTGAAACTTGACACAATAAACTAGTTTCACGTTCTATCTCTATGTTTTGTTTCCTCTTGATGTAGCCCTAAGCAGTGACTGGCGAGAAACACTTTCATGGAAAGGGGTTGCCAAGCTTCCAAAAATTACGAATCTCCAGAAATCTCAGCAAATACTTTTTCACCCAAACTGGATGATACTTTCAGGTAATGATCAGTACACTAAGGCGACTTGGTTTCCCAAATTTCGTTCTTCTATGTTGAAGCGTTCGTTTCCAGTAACAGTTTGAATTTTTAGGTTTCACTCTGTTTACTCCTATATTGATAGATGTATTTGGAACTCTAAATCCAACACGGTTTGTGCTAGCTTCTTGAAACTTGACACAGTACAGTAGTTTCACGTTCTATCTCTATGTTTTGTTTCCTCTTGATGTAGCCCTAAGCAGTGACTGGCGAGAAACACTTTCATGGAAAAGGGTTGCCAAGCTTCCAAAAATTACGAATCTCCAGAAATCTCAGCAAATACTTTTTCACCCAAACTGGATGATACTTTCAGGTAATGATCAGTACACTAAGGCAACTTGGTTCCCCACATTGCGTTCTTCTACTTTGAAGCGTTCGTTTCCAGTAACAGTTTGAATTTTTAGGTTTCACTCTGTTTTCTCCTATATAGATAGATGTATTTGGAACTCTAAATCCAACACGGTTTGTGCTAGCTTCTTGAAACTTGACACAATAAAGTAGTTTCACGTTCTATCTCTATGTTTTGTTTCCTCTTGCTGTAGCCCTAAGCAGTGACTGGCGAGAAACACTTTCATGGAAAGGGGTTGCCAAGCTTCCAAAAATTACGAATCTCCAGAAATCTCAGCAAATATTTTTTCACCCAAACTGGATGATACTTTCAGGTAATGATCAGTACACTAAGGCGACTTGGTTCCCCACATTTCGTTCTTCTACATTGAAGCGTTCGTTTTCAATAACAGTTTGAATTTTTAGGTTTCACTCTGTTTTCTCCTATATTGATAGATGTATTTGGAACTCTAAATCCAACACGGTTTGTGCTAGCTTCTTGAAACTTGACACAGTACAGTAGTTTCACATTCTATCTCTATGTTTTGTTTCCTCTTGCTGTAGCCCTAAGCAGTGACTCGCGAGAAACACTTTCATGGAAAGGGGTTGCCAAGCTTCCAAAAATTATGAATCTCCAGAAATCTCAGCAAATACTTTTTCACCCAAACTGGATGATACTTTCAGGTAATGATCAGTACACTAAGGCGACTTGGTTCCCCACATTTCGTTCTTCTACGTTGAAGCGTTCGTTTCCAGTAACAGTTTGAATTTTTAGGTTTCACTCTGTTTTCTCCTATATTGATAGATGTATTTGGAACTCTAAATCCAACACGGTTTGTGCTAGCTTCTTGAAACTTGACACAATAAACTAGTTTCACGTTCTGTCTCTATGTTTTGTTTCCTCTTGATGTAGCCCTAAGCAGTGACTGGCGAGAAACACTTTCATTGAAAGGGGTTGCCAAGCTTCAAAAAATTACGAATCTCCAGAAATCTCAGCAAATACTTTTTCACCCAAACTGGATGATACTTTCAGGTAATGATCAGTACACTAAGGCGACTTGGTTTCCCAAATTTCGTTCTTCTATGTTGAAGCGTTCGTTTCCAGTAACAGTTTGAATTTTTAGGTTTCACTCTGTTTATTCCTACATTGATAGATGTATTTGGAACTCTAAATCCAACACGGTTTGTGCTAGCTTCTTGAAACTTGACACAATACAGTAGATTCACGTTCTATCTCTATGTTTTGTTTCCTCTTGATGTAGCCCTAAGCAGTGACTGGCGAGAAACACTTTCATGGAAAGGGGTTGCCAAGCTTCCAAAAATTACGAATCTCCAGAAATCTCAGCAAATACTTTTTCACCCAAAATGGATGATACTTTCAGGTAATGATCAGTACACAAAGGCGACTTGGTTCCCAAAATTTCGTTCTTCTATGTTGAAGCATTCGTTTCCAGTAACAGTTTGAATTTTTAGGTTTCACTCTGTTTTCTCCTATATTGATAGATGTATTTGGAACTCTAAATCCAACACGGTTTGTGCTAGCTTCTTGAAACTTGACACAATAAACTAGTTTCACGTTCTGTCTCTATGTTTTGTTTCCTCTTGATGTAGCCCTAAGCAGTGACTGGCGAGAAACACTTTCATTGAAAGGGGTTGCCAAGCTTCCAAAAATTACGAATCTCCAGAAATCTCAGCAAATACTTTTTCACCCAAACTGGATGATACTTTCAGGTAATGATAAGTACACTAAGGCGACTTGGTTTCCCAAATTTCGTTCTTCTATGTTGAAGCGTTCGTTTCCAGTAACAGTTTGAATTTTTAGGTTTCACTCTGTTTACTCTTATATTGATAGATGTATTTGGAACTCTAAATCCAACACGGTTTGTGCTAGCTTCTTGAAACTTGACACAGTACAGTAGTTTCACGTTCTATCTCTATGTTTTGTTTCCTCTTGCTGTAGCCCTAAGCAGTGACTGGCGAGAAACACTTTCATGGAAAGGGGTTGCCAAGCTTCCAAAAATTACGAATCTCCAGAAATCTCAGCAAATACTTTTTCACCCAAAATGGATGATACTTTCAGGTAATGATCAGTACACTAAGGCGACTTGGTTCCCCACATTTCGTTCTTCTAATTGAAGCGTTCGTTTCCAGTAACAGTTTGAATTTTTAGGTTTCACTCTGTTTTCTCCTATATTGATAGATGTATTTGGAACTCTAAATCCAACACGGTTTGTGCTAGCTTCTTGAAACTTGACACAATAAAGTAGTTTCACGTTCTATCCCTATGTTTTGTTTCCTCTTGATGTAGCCCTAAACAGTGACTGGCGAGAAACACTTTCATGGAAAGGGGTTGCCAAGCTTCCAAAAATTACGAATCTCCAGAAATCTCAGCAAATACTTTTTCACCCAAACTGGATGATACTTTCAGGTAATGATCAGTACACTAAGGCGACTTGGTTCCCCACATTTCGTTCTTCTACGTTGAAGTGTTCGTTTCCAGTAACAGTTTGAATTTTTAGGTTTCACTCTGTTTTCTCCTATATTGATAGATGTATTTGGAACTCTAAATCCAACACGGTTTGTGCTAGCTTCTTGAAACTTGACACAGTACAGTAGATTCACGTTCTATCTCTATGTTTTGTTTCCTCTTGATGTAGCCCTAAGCAGTGACTGGCGAGAAACACTTTCATGGAAAGGGGTTGCCAAGCTTCCAAAAATTACGAATCTCCAGAAATCTCAGCAAATACTTTTTCACCCAAAATGGATGATACTTTCAGGTAATGATCAGTACACTAAGTAGACTTGGTTCCCAAAATTTCGTTCTTCTATGTTGAAGCATTCGTTTCCAGTAACAGTTTGAATTTTTAGGTTTCACTCTGTTTTCTCCTATATTGATAGATGTATTTGGAACTCTAAATCCAACACGGTTTGTGCTAGCTCCTTGAAACTTGACAAAATAAAGTAGTTTCACGTTCTATCTCTATGTCTTGTTTCCTCTTGCTGTAGCCCTAAGCAGTGACTGGCGAGAAACACTTTCATGGAAAGGGGTTGCCAAGCTTCCAAAAATTACGAATCTCCAGAAATCTCAGCAAATATTTTTTCACCCAAATTGGTTGATACTTTCAGGTAATGATCAGTACACTAAGGCGACTTGGTTCCCCACATTTCGTTCTTCTACGTTGATGCGTTCGTTTCCAGTAACAGTTTGAATTTTTAGGTTTCACTCTGTTTTCTCCTATATTGATAGATGTATTTGGAACTCTAAATCCAACACGGTTTGTGCTAGCTTCTTGAAACTTGACACAGTACAGTAGTTTCACGTTCTATCTCTATGTTTTGTTTCCTCTTGCTGTAGCCCTAAGCAGTGACTGGCGAGAAACACTTTCATGGAAAGGGGTTGCCAAGCTTCCAAAAATTACGAATCTCCAGAAATCTCAGCAAATACTTTTTCACCCAAACTGGATGATACTTTCAGGTAATGATCAGTACACTAAGGCGACTTGGTTCCCCACATTTCGTTCTTCTACGTTGAAGCGTTCGTTTCCAGTAACAGTTTGAATTTTTAGGTTTCACTCTGTTTTCTCCTATATTGATAGATGTATTTGGAACTCTAAATCCAACACGGTTTGTGCTAGCTTCTTGAAACTTGACACAATAAACTAGTTTCACGTTCTATCTCTATGTTTTGTTTCCTCTTGATGTAGCCCTAAGCAGTGACTGGCGAGAAACACTTTCATGGAAAGGGGTTGCCAAGCTTCCAAAAATTACGAATCTCCAGAAATCTCAGCAAATACTTTTTCACCCAAACTGGATGATACTTTCAGGTAATGATCAGTACACTAAGGCGACTTGGTTTCCCAAATTTCGTTCTTCTATGTTGAAGCGTTCGTTTCCAGTAACAGTTTGAATTTTTAGGTTTCACTCTGTTTACTCCTATATTGATAGATGTATTTGGAACTCTAAATCCAACACGGTTTGTGCTAGCTTCTTGAAACTTGACACAGTACAGTAGTTTCACGTTCTATCTCTATGTTTTGTTTCCTCTTGATGTAGCCATAAGCAGTGACTGGCGAGAAACACTTTCATGGAAAGGGGTTGCCAAGCTTCCAAAAATTACGAATCTCCAGAAATCTCAGCAAACACTTTTTCACCCAAACTGGATGATACTTTCAGGTAATGATCAGTACACTAAGGCGACTTGGTTCCCAAAATTTCGTTCTTCTATGTTGAAGCATTCGTTTCCAGTAACAGTTTGAATTTTTAGGTTTCACTCTGTTTTCTCCTATATTGATAGATGTATTTGGAACTCTAAATCCAACACGGTTTGTGCTAGCTTCTTGAAACTTGACACAGTACAGTAGTTTCACGTTCTATCTCTATGTTTTGTTTCCTCTTGCTGTAGCCCTAAGCAGTGACTGGCGAGAAACACTTTCATGGAAAGGGGTTGCCAAGCTTCCAAAAATTACGAATCTCCAGAAATCTCAGCAAATACTTTTTCACCCAAACTGGATGATACTTTCAGGTAATGATCAGTACACTAAGGCGACTTGGTTCCCCACATTTCGTTCTTCTAATTGAAGCGTTCGTTTCCAGTAACAGTTTGAATTTTTAGGTTTCACTCTGTTTTCTCCTATATTGATAGATGTATTTGGAACTCTAAATCCAACACGGTTTGTGCTAGCTTCTTGAAACTTGACACAATAAAGTAGTTTCACGTTCTATCCCTATGTTTTGTTTCCTCTTGATGTAGCCCTAAACAGTGACTGGCGAGAAACACTTTCATGGAAAGGGGTTGCCAAGCTTCCAAAAATTACGAATCTCCAGAAATCTCAGCAAATACTTTTTCACCCAAACTGGATGATACTTTCAGGTAATGATCAGTACACTAAGGCGACTTGGTTCCCCACATTTCGTTCTTCTACGTTGAAGTGTTCGTTTCCAGTAACAGTTTGAATTTTTAGGTTTCACTCTGTTTTCTCCTATATTGATAGATGTATTTGGAACTCTAAATCCAACACGGTTTGTGCTAGCTTCTTGAAACTTGACACAGTACAGTAGATTCACGTTCTATCTCTATGTTTTGTTTCCTCTTGATGTAGCCCTAAGCAGTGACTGGCGAGAAACACTTTCATGGAAAGGGGTTGCCAAGCTTCCAAAAATTACGAATCTCCAGAAATCTCAGCAAATACTTTTTCACCCAAAATGGATGATACTTTCAGGTAATGATCAGTACACTAAGTAGACTTGGTTCCCAAAATTTCGTTCTTCTATGTTGAAGCATTCGTTTCCAGTAACAGTTTGAATTTTTAGGTTTCACTCTGTTTTCTCCTATATTGATAGATGTATTTGGAACTCTAAATCCAACACGGTTTGTGCTAGCTCCTTGAAACTTGACAAAATAAAGTAGTTTCACGTTCTATCTCTATGTCTTGTTTCCTCTTGCTGTAGCCCTAAGCAGTGACTGGCGAGAAACACTTTCATGGAAAGGGGTTGCCAAGCTTCCAAAAATTACGAATCTCCAGAAATCTCAGCAAATATTTTTTCACCCAAATTGGTTGATACTTTCAGGTAATGATCAGTACACTAAGGCGACTTGGTTCCCCACATTTCGTTCTTCTACGTTGATGCGTTCGTTTCCAGTAACAGTTTGAATTTTTAGGTTTCACTCTGTTTTCTCCTATATTGATAGATGTATTTGGAACTCTAAATCCAACACGGTTTGTGCTAGCTTCTTGAAACTTGACACAGTACAGTAGTTTCACGTTCTATCTCTATGTTTTGTTTCCTCTTGCTGTAGCCCTAAGCAGTGACTGGCGAGAAACACTTTCATGGAAAGGGGTTGCCAAGCTTCCAAAAATTACGAATCTCCAGAAATCTCAGCAAATACTTTTTCACCCAAACTGGATGATACTTTCAGGTAATGATCAGTACACTAAGGCGACTTGGTTCCCCACATTTCGTTCTTCTACGTTGAAGCGTTCGTTTCCAGTAACAGTTTGAATTTTTAGGTTTCACTCTGTTTTCTCCTATATTGATAGATGTATTTGGAACTCTAAATCCAACACGGTTTGTGCTAGCTTCTTGAAACTTGACACAATAAACTAGTTTCACGTTCTATCTCTATGTTTTGTTTCCTCTTGATGTAGCCCTAAGCAGTGACTGGCGAGAAACACTTTCATGGAAAGGGGTTGCCAAGCTTCCAAAAATTACGAATCTCCAGAAATCTCAGCAAATACTTTTTCACCCAAACTGGATGATACTTTCAGGTAATGATCAGTACACTAAGGCGACTTGGTTTCCCAAATTTCGTTCTTCTATGTTGAAGCGTTCGTTTCCAGTAACAGTTTGAATTTTTAGGTTTCACTCTGTTTACTCCTATATTGATAGATGTATTTGGAACTCTAAATCCAACACGGTTTGTGCTAGCTTCTTGAAACTTGACACAGTACAGTAGTTTCACGTTCTATCTCTATGTTTTGTTTCCTCTTGATGTAGCCATAAGCAGTGACTGGCGAGAAACACTTTCATGGAAAGGGGTTGCCAAGCTTCCAAAAATTACGAATCTCCAGAAATCTCAGCAAACACTTTTTCACCCAAACTGGATGATACTTTCAGGTAATGATCAGTACACTAAGGCGACTTGGTTCCCAAAATTTCGTTCTTCTATGTTGAAGCATTCGTTTCCAGTAACAGTTTGAATTTTTAGGTTTCACTCTGTTTTCTCCTATATTGATAGATGTATTTGGAACTCTAAATCCAACACGGTTTGTGCTAGCTTCTTGAAACTTGACACAATAAAGTAGTTTCACGTTCTATCTCTATGTTTTGTTTCCTCTTGCTGTAGCCCTAAGCAGTGACTGGCGAGAAACACTTTCATGGAAAGGGGTTGCCAAGCTTCCAAAAACTACGAATCTCCAGAAATCTCAGCAAATATTTTTTCACCCAAACTGGATGATACTTTCAGGTAATGATCAGTACACTAAGGCGACTTGGTTCCCCACATTTCGTTCTTCTACGTTGAAGCGTTCGTTTCCAGTAACAGTTTGAATTTTTAGGTTTCATTCTGTTTTCTCCTATATTGATAGATGTATTTGGAACTCTAAATCCAACACGGTTTGTGCTAGCTTCTTGAAACTTGACACAGTACAGTAGATTCACGTTCTATCTCTATGTTTTGTTTCCTCTTGATGTAGCCCTAAGCAGTGACTGGCGAGAAACACTTTCATGGAAAGGGGTTGCCAAGCTTCCAAAAATTACGAATCTCCAGAAATCTCAGCAAATACTTTTTCACCCAAACTGGGTGATACTTTCAGGTAATGATCAGTACACTAAGGCGACTTGGTTTCCCAAATTTCGTTCTTCTATGTTGAAGCGTTCGTTTCCAGTAACAGTTTGAATTTTTAGGTTTCACTCTGTTTTCTCCTATATTGATAGATGTATTTGGAACTCTAAATCCAACACGGTTTGTGCTAGCTTCTTGAAACTTGACACAATAAAGTAGTTTCACGTTCTATCTCTATGTTTTGTTTCCTCTTGATGTAGCCCTAAGCAGTGACTGGCGAGAAACACTTTCATGGAAATGGGTTGCCAAGCTTCCAAAAATTACGAATCTCCAGAAATCTCAGCAAATATTTTTTCACCCAAACTGGATGATACTTTCAGGTAATGATCAGTACACTAAGGCGACTTGGTTCCCCACATTTCGTTCTTCTACGTTGAAGCGTTCGTTTCCAGTAACAGTTTGAATTTTTAGGTTTCACTCTGTTTTCTCCTATATTGATAGATGTATTTGGAACTCTAAATCCAACACGGTTTGTGCTAGCTTCTTGAAACTTGACACAGTACAGTAGTTTCACGTTTTATCTCTATGTTTTGTTTCCTCTTGCTGTAGCCCTAAGCAGTGACTGGCGAGAAACACTTTCATGGAAAGGGGTTGCCAAGCTTCCAAAAATTATGAATCTCCAGAAATCGCAGCAAATACTTTTTCACCCAAACTGGATGATACTTTCAGGTAATGATCAGTACACTAAGGCGACTTGGTTCCCCACATTTCGTTCTTCTACGTTGAAGCGTTCGTTTCCAGTAACAGTTTGAATTTTTAGGTTTCACTCTGTTTTCTCCTATATTGATAGATGTATTTGGAACTCTAAATCCAACACGGTTTGTGCTAGCTTCTTGAAACTTGACACAATAAACTAGTTTCACGTTCTATCTCTATGTTTTGTTTCCTCTTGATGTAGCCCTAAGCAGTGACTGGCGAGAATCACTTTCATGGAAAGGGGTAGCCAAGCTTCCAAAAATTACGAATCTCCAGAAATCTCAGCAAATACTTTTTCACCCAAACTGGATGATACTTTCAGGTAATGATCAGTACACTAAGGCGACTTGGTTTCCCAAATTTCGTTCTTCTATGTTGAAGCGTTCGTTTCCAGTAACAGTTTGAATTTTTAGGTTTCACTCTGTTTACTCCTACATTGATAGATGTATTTGGAACTCTAAATCCAACACGGTTTGTGCTAGCTTCTTGAAACTTGACACAGTACAGTAGATTCACGTTCTATCTCTATGTTTTGTTTCCTCTTGATGTAGCCCTAAGCAGTGACTGGCGAGAAACACTTTCATGGAAAGGGGTTGCCAAGCTTCCAAAAATTACGAATCTCCAGAAATCTCAGCAAATACTTTTTCACCCAAAATGGATGATACTTTCAGGTAATGATCAGTACACAAAGGCGACTTGGTTCCCAAAATTTCGTTCTTCTATGTTGAAGCATTCGTTTCCAGTAACAGTTTGAATTTTTAGGTTTCACTCTGTTTTCTCCTATATTGATAGATGTATTTGGAACTCTAAATCCAACACGGTTTGTGCTAGCTTCTTGAAACTTGACACAATAAAGTAGTTTCACGTTCTGTCTCTATGTTTTGTTTCCTCTTGATGTAGCCCTAAGCAGTGACTGGCGAGAAACACTTTCATTGAAAGGGGTTGCCAAGCTTCCAAAAATTACGAATCTCCAGAAATCTCAGCAAATACTTTTTCACCCAAACTGGATGATACTTTCAGGTAATGATAAGTACACTAAGGCGACTTGGTTTCCCAAATTTCGTTCTTCTATGTTGAAGCGTTCGTTTCCAGTAACAGTTTGAATTTTTAGGTTTCACTCTGTTTACTCCTATATTGATAGATGTATTTGGAACTCTAAATCCAACACGGTTTGTGCTAGCTTCTTGAAACTTGACACAGTACAGTAGTTTCACGTTCTATCTCTACGTTTTGTTTCCTCTTGCTGTAGCCCTAAGCAGTGACTGGCGAGAAACACTTTCATGGAAAGGGGTTGCCAAGCTTCCAAAAATTACGAATCTCCAGAAATCTCAGCAAATACTTTTTCACCCAAAATGGATGATACTTTCAGGTAATGATCAGTACACTAAGGCAACTTGGTACCCACATTGCGTTCTTCTACGTTGAAGCGTTCGTTTCCAGTAACAGTTTGAATTTTTAGGTTTCACTCTGTTTTCTCCTATATTGATAGATGTATTTGGAACTCTAAATCCAACACGGTTTGTGCTAGCTTCTTGAAACTTGACACAATAAAGTAGTTTCACGTTCTATCTCTATGTTTTGTTTCCTCTTGCTGTAGCCCTAAGCAGTGACTGGCGAGAAACACTTTCATGGAAAGGGGTTGCCAAGCTTCCAAAAATTACGAATCTCCAGAAATCTCAGCAAATATTTTTTCACCCAAACTGGATGATACTTTCAGGTAATGATCAGTACACTAAGGCGACTTGGTTCCCCACATTTCGTTCTTCTACGTTGAAGCGTTCGTTTTCAATAACAGTTTGAATTTTTAGGTTTCACTCTGTTTTCTCCTATATTGATAGATGTATTTGGAACTCTAAATCCAACACGGTTTGTGCTAGCTTCTTGAAACTTGACACAGTACAGTAGTTTCACGTTCTATCTCTATGTTTTGTTTCCTCTTGCTGTAGCCCTAAGCAGTGACTGGCGAGAAACACTTTCATGGAAAGGGGTTGCCAAGCTTCCAAAAATTATGAATCTCCAGAAATCTCAGCAAATACTTTTTCACCCAAATTGGATGATACTTTCAGGTAATGATCAGTACACTAAGGCGACTTGGTTCCCCACATTTCATTCTTCTACGTTGAAGCGTTCGTTTCCAGTAACAGTTTGAATTTTTAGGTTTCACTCTGTTTTCTCCTATATTGATAGATGTATTTGGAACTCTAAATCCAACACGGTTTGTGCTAGCTTCTTGAAACTTGACACAATAAACTAGTTTCACGTTCTGTCTCTATGTTTTGTTTCCTCTTGATGTAGCCCTAAGCAGTGACTGGCGAGAAACACTTTCATTGAAAGGGGTTGCCAAGCTTCCAAAAATTACGAATCTCCAGAAATCTCAGCAAATACTTTTTCACCCAAACTGGATGATACTTTCAGGTAATGATCAGTACACTAAGGCGACTTGGTTTCCCAAATTTCGTTCTTCTATGTTGAAGCGTTCGTTTCCAGTAACAGTTTGAATTTTTAGGTTTCACTCTGTTTACTCCTATATTGATAGATGTATTTGGAACTCTAAATCCAACACGGTTTGTGCTAGCTTCTTGAAACTTGACACAGTACAGTAGATTCACGTTCTATCTCTATGTTTTGTTTCCTCTTGATGTAGCCCTAAGCAGTGACTGGCGAGAAACACTTTCATGGAAAGGGGTTGCCAAGCTTCCAAAAATTACGAATCTCCAGAAATCTCAGCAAATACTTTTTCACCCAAAATGGATGATACTTTCAGGTAATGATCAGTACACAAAGGCGACTTGGTTCCCAAAATTTCGTTCTTCTATGTTGAAGCATTCGTTTCCAGTAACAGTTTGAATTTTTAGGTTTCACTCTGTTTTCTCCTATATTGATAGATGTATTTGGAACTCTAAATCCAACACGGTTTGTGCTAGCTTCTTGAAACTTGACACAATAAACTAGTTTCACGTTCTGTCTCTATGTTTTGTTTCCTCTTGATGTAGCCCTAAGCAGTGACTGGCGAGAAACACTTTCATTGAAAGGGGTTGCCAAGCTTCCAAAAATTACGAATCTCCAGAAATCTCAGCAAATACTTTTTCACCCAAACTGGATGATACTTTCAGGTAATGATCAGTACACTAAGGCGACTTGGTTTCCCAAATTTCTTTCTTCTATGTTGAAGCGTTCGTTTCCAGTAACAGTTTGAATTTTTAGGTTTCACTCTGTTTACTCTTATATTGATAGATGTATTTGGAACTCTAAATCCAACACGGTTTGTGCTAGCTTCTTGAAACTTGACACAGTACAGTAGTTTCACGTTCTATCTCTATGTTTTGTTTCCTCTTGCTGTAGCCCTAAGCAGTGACTGGCGAGAAACACTTTCATGGAAAGGGGTTGCCAAGCTTCCAAAAATTACGAATCTCCAGAAATCTCAGCAAATACTTTTTCACCCAAAATGGATGATACTTTCAGGTAATGATCAGTACACTAAGGCGACTTGGTTCCCCACATTTCGTTCTTCTAATTGAAGCGTTCGTTTCCAGTAACAGTTTGAATTTTTAGGTTTCACTCTGTTTTCTCCTATATTGATAGATGTATTTGGAACTCTAAATCCAACACGGTTTGTGCTAGCTTCTTGAAACTTGACACAATAAAGTAGTTTCACGTTCTATCCCTATGTTTTGTTTCCTCTTGATGTAGCCCTAAACAGTGACTGGCGAGAAACACCTTCATGGAAAGGGGTTGCCAAGCTTCCAAAAATTACGAATCTCCAGAAATCTCAGCAAATACTTTTTCACCCAAATTGGATGATACTTTCAGGTAATGATCAGTACACTAAGGCGACTTGGTTCCCCACATTTCGTTCTTCTACGTTGAAGCGTTCGTTTCCAGTAACAGTTTGAATTTTTAGGTTTCACTCTGTTTTCTCCTATATTGATAGATGTATTTGGAACTCTAAATCCAACACGGTTTGTGCTAGCTTCTTGAAACTTGACACAATAAAGTAGTTTCACGTTCTATCCCTATGTTTTGTTTCCTCTTGATGTAGCCCTAAACAGTGACTGGCGAGAAACACTTTCATGGAAAGGGGTTGCCAAGCTTCCAAAAATTACGAATCTCCAGAAATCTCAGCAAATACTTTTTCACCCAAACTGGATGATACTTTCAGGTAATGATCAGTACACTAAGGCGACTTGGTTTCCCAAATTTCCTTCTTCTATGTTGAAGCGTTCGTTTCCAGTAACAGTTTGAATTTTTAGGTTTCACTCTGTTTACTCCTATATTGATAGATGTATTTGGAACTCTAAATCCAACACGGTTTGTGCTAGCTTCTTGAAACTTGACACAGTACAGTAGTTTCACGTTCTATCTCTACGTTTTGTTTCCTCTTGCTGTAGCCCTAAGCAGTGACTGGCGAGAAACACTTTCATGGAAAGGGGTTGCCAAGCTTCCAAAAATTACGAATCTCCAGAAATCTCAGCAAATACTTTTTCACCCAAAATGGATGATACTTTCAGGTAATGATCAGTACACTAAGGCAACTTGGTACCCACATTGCGTTCTTCTACGTTGAAGCGTTCGTTTCCAGTAACAGTTTGAATTTTTAGGTTTCACTCTGTTTTCTCCTATATTGATAGATGTATTTGGAACTCTAAATCCAACACGGTTTGTGCTAGCTTCTTGAAACTTGACACAATAAAGTAGTTTCACGTTCTATCTCTATGTTTTGTTTCCTCTTGCTGTAGCCCTAAGCAGTGACTGGCGAGAAACACTTTCATGGAAAGGGGTTGCCAAGCTTCCAAAAATTACGAATCTCCAGAAATCTCAGCAAATATTTTTTCACCCAAACTGGATGATACTTTCAGGTAATGATCAGTACACTAAGGCGACTTGGTTCCCCACATTTCGTTCTTCTACGTTGAAGCGTTCGTTTTCAATAACAGTTTGAATTTTTAGGTTTCACTCTGTTTTCTCCTATATTGATAGATGTATTTGGAACTCTAAATCCAACACGGTTTGTGCTAGCTTCTTGAAACTTGACACAGTACAGTAGTTTCACGTTCTATCTCTATGTTTTGTTTCCTCTTGCTGTAGCCCTAAGCAGTGACTGGCGAGAAACACTTTCATGGAAAGGGGTTGCCAAGCTTCCAAAAATTATGAATCTCCAGAAATCTCAGCAAATACTTTTTCACCCAAATTGGATGATACTTTCAGGTAATGATCAGTACACTAAGGCGACTTGGTTCCCCACATTTCATTCTTCTACGTTGAAGCGTTCGTTTCCAGTAACAGTTTGAATTTTTAGGTTTCACTCTGTTTTCTCCTATATTGATAGATGTATTTGGAACTCTAAATCCAACACGGTTTGTGCTAGCTTCTTGAAACTTGACACAATAAACTAGTTTCACGTTCTGTCTCTATGTTTTGTTTCCTCTTGATGTAGCCCTAAGCAGTGACTGGCGAGAAACACTTTCATTGAAAGGGGTTGCCAAGCTTCCAAAAATTACGAATCTCCAGAAATCTCAGCAAATACTTTTTCACCCAAACTGGATGATACTTTCAGGTAATGATCAGTACACTAAGGCGACTTGGTTTCCCAAATTTCGTTCTTCTATGTTGAAGCGTTCGTTTCCAGTAACAGTTTGAATTTTTAGGTTTCACTCTGTTTACTCCTATATTGATAGATGTATTTGGAACTCTAAATCCAACACGGTTTGTGCTAGCTTCTTGAAACTTGACACAGTACAGTAGATTCACGTTCTATCTCTATGTTTTGTTTCCTCTTGATGTAGCCCTAAGCAGTGACTGGCGAGAAACACTTTCATGGAAAGGGGTTGCCAAGCTTCCAAAAATTACGAATCTCCAGAAATCTCAGCAAATACTTTTTCACCCAAAATGGATGATACTTTCAGGTAATGATCAGTACACAAAGGCGACTTGGTTCCCAAAATTTCGTTCTTCTATGTTGAAGCATTCGTTTCCAGTAACAGTTTGAATTTTTAGGTTTCACTCTGTTTTCTCCTATATTGATAGATGTATTTGGAACTCTAAATCCAACACGGTTTGTGCTAGCTTCTTGAAACTTGACACAATAAACTAGTTTCACGTTCTGTCTCTATGTTTTGTTTCCTCTTGATGTAGCCCTAAGCAGTTACTGGCGAGAAACACTTTCATTGAAAGGGGTTGCCAAGCTTCCAAAAATTACGAATCTCCAGAAATCTCAGCAAATACTTTTTCACCCAAACTGGATGATACTTTCAGGTAATGATCAGTACACTAAGGCGACTTGGTTTCCCAAATTTCTTTCTTCTATGTTGAAGCGTTCGTTTCCAGTAACAGTTTGAATTTTTAGGTTTCACTCTGTTTACTCTTATATTGATAGATGTATTTGGAACTCTAAATCCAACACGGTTTGTGCTAGCTTCTTGAAACTTGACACAGTACAGTAGTTTCACGTTCTATCTCTATGTTTTGTTTCCTCTTGCTGTAGCCCTAAGCAGTGACTGGCGAGAAACACTTTCATGGAAAGGGGTTGCCAAGCTTCCAAAAATTACGAATCTCCAGAAATCTCAGCAAATACTTTTTCACCCAAAATGGATGATACTTTCAGGTAATGATCAGTACACTAAGGCGACTTGGTTCCCCACATTTCGTTCTTCTAATTGAAGCGTTCGTTTCCAGTAACAGTTTGAATTTTTAGGTTTCACTCTGTTTTCTCCTATATTGATAGATGTATTTGGAACTCTAAATCCAACACGGTTTGTGCTAGCTTCTTGAAACTTGACACAATAAAGTAGTTTCACGTTCTATCCCTATGTTTTGTTTCCTCTTGATGTAGCCCTAAACAGTGACTGGCGAGAAACACCTTCATGGAAAGGGGTTGCCAAGCTTCCAAAAATTACGAATCTCCAGAAATCTCAGCAAATACTTTTTCACCCAAATTGGATGATACTTTCAGGTAATGATCAGTACACTAAGGCGACTTGGTTCCCCACATTTCGTTCTTCTACGTTGAAGCGTTCGTTTCCAGTAACAGTTTGAATTTTTAGGTTTCACTCTGTTTTCTCCTATATTGATAGATGTATTTGGAACTCTAAATCCAACACGGTTTGTGCTAGCTTCTTGAAACTTGACACAATAAAGTAGTTTCACGTTCTATCCCTATGTTTTGTTTCCTCTTGATGTAGCCCTAAACAGTGACTGGCGAGAAACACTTTCATGGAAAGGGGTTGCCAAGCTTCCAAAAATTACGAATCTCCAGAAATCTCAGCAAATACTTTTTCACCCAAACTGGATGATACTTTCAGGTAATGATCAGTACACTAAGGCGACTTGGTTTCCCAAATTTCCTTCTTCTATGTTGAAGCGTTCGTTTCCAGTAACAGTTTGAATTTTTAGGTTTCACTCTGTTTACTCCTATATTGATAGATGTATTTGGAACTCTAAATCCAACACGGTTTGTGCTAGCTTCTTGAAACTTGACACAGTACAGTAGATTCACGTTCTATCTCTATGTTTTGTTTCCTCTTGATGTAGCCCTAAGCAGTGACTGGCGAGAAACACTTTCATGGAAAGGGGTTGCCAAGCTTCCAAAAATTACGAATCTCCAGAAATCTCAGCAAATACTTTTTCACCCAAAATGGATGATACTTTCAGGTAATGATCAGTACACAAAGGCGACTTGGTTCCCAAAATTTCGTTCTTCTATGTTGAAGCATTCTTTTCCAGTAACAGTTTGAATTTTTAGGTTTCACTCTGTTTTCTCCTATATTGATAGATGTATTTGGAACTCTAAATCCAACACGGTTTGTGCTAGCTTCTTGAAACTTGACGCAATAAACTAGTTTCACGTTCTGTCTCTATGTTTTGTTTCCTCTTGATGTAGCCCTAAGCAGTGACTGGCGAGAAACACTTTCATTGAAAGGGGTTGCCAAGCTTCCAAAAATTACGAATCTCCAGAAATCTCAGCAAATACTTTTTCACCCAAACTGGATGATACTTTCAGGTAATGATCAGTACACTAAGGCGACTTGGTTTCCCAAATTTCGTTCTTCTATGTTGAAGCGTTCGTTTCCAGTAACAGTTTGAATTTTTAGGTTTCACTCTGTTTACTCTTATATTGATAGATGTATTTGGAACTCTAAATCCAACACGGTTTGTGCTAGCTTCTTGAAACTTGACACAGTACAGTAGTTTCACGTTCTATCTCTATGTTTTGTTTCCTCTTGCTGTAGCCCTAAGCAGTGACTGGCGAGAAACACTTTCATGGAAAGGGGTTGCCAAGCTTCCAAAAATTACGAATCTCCAGAAATCTCAGCAAATACTTTTTCACCCAAAATGGATGATACTTTCAGGTAATGATCAGTACACTAAGGCGACTTGGTTCCCCACATTTCGTTCTTCTAATTGAAGCGTTCGTTTCCAGTAACAGTTTGAATTTTTAGGTTTCACTCTGTTTTCTCCTATATTGATAGATGTATTTGGAACTCTAAATCCAACACGGTTTGTGCTAGCTTCTTGAAACTTGACACAATAAAGTAGTTTCACGTTCTATCCCTATGTTTTGTTTCCTCTTGATGTAGCCCTAAACAGTGACTGGCGAGAAACACTTTCATGGAAAGGGGTTGCCAAGCTTCCAAAAATTACGAATCTCCAGAAATCTCAGCAAATACTTTTTCACCCAAACTGGATGATACTTTCAGGTAATGATCAGTACACTAAGGCGACTTGGTTCCCCACATTTCGTTCTTCTACGTTGAAGCGTTCGTTTCCAGTAACAGTTTGAATTTTTAGGTTTCACTCTGTTTTCTCCTATAATGATAGATGTATTTGGAACTCTAAATCCAACACGGTTTGTGCTAGCTTCTTGAAACTTGACACAATAAAGTAGTTTCACGTTCTATCCCTATGTTTTGTTTCCTCTTGATGTAGCCCTAAACAGTGACTGGCGAGAAACACTTTCATGGAAAGGGGTTGCCAAGCTTCCAAAAATTACGAATCTCCAGAAATCTCAGCAAATACTTTTTCACCCAAACTGGATGATACTTTCAGGTAATGATCAGTACACTAAGGCGACTTGGTTTCCCAAATTTCGTTCTTCTATGTTGAAGCGTTCGTTTCCAGTAACAGTTTGAATTTTTAGGTTTCACTCTGTTTACTCCTATATTGATAGATGTATTTGGAACTCTAAATCCAACACGGTTTGTGCTAGCTTCTTGAAACTTGACACAGTACAGTAGATTCACGTTCTATCTCTATGTTTTGTTTCCTCTTGATGTAGCCCTAAGCAGTGACTGGCGAGAAACACTTTCATGGAAAGGGGTTGCCAAGCTTCCAAAAATTACGAATCTCCAGAAATCTCAGCAAATACTTTTTCACCCAAAATGGATGATACTTTCAGGTAATGATCAGTACACAAAGGCGACTTGGTTCCCAAAATTTCGTTCTTCTATGTTGAAGCATTCGTATCCAGTAACAGTTTGAATTTTTAGGTTTCACTCTGTTTTCTCCTATATTGATAGATGTATTTGGAACTCTAAATCCAACACGGTTTGTGCTAGCTTCTTGAAACTTGACACAGTACAGTAGTTTCACGTTCTATCTCTATGTTTTGTTTCCTCTTGCTGTAGCCCTAAGCAGTGACTGGCGAGAAACACTTTCATGGAAAGGTGTTGCCAAGCTTCCAAAAATTACGAATCTCCAGAAATCTCAGCAAATACTTTTTAACCCAAACTGGATGATACTTTCAGGTAATGATCAGTACACTTAGGCGACTTGGTTTCCCAAATTTCGTTCTTCTATGTTGAAGCGTTCGTTTCCAGTAACAGTTTGAATTTTTAGGTTTCACTCTGTTTACTCCTATATTGATAGATGTATTTGGAACTCTAAATCCAACACGGTTTGTGCTAGCTTCTTGAAACTTGACACAGTACAGTAGTTTCACGTTCTTTCTCTATGTTTTGTTTCCTCTTGATGTAGCCCTAAGCAGTGACTGGCGAGAATCACTTTCATGGAAATGGGTTGCCAAGCTTCCAAAAATTACGAATCTCCAGAAATCTCAGCAAATACTTTTTCACCCAAAATGGATGATACTTTCAGGTAATGATCAGTACACTAAGACGACTTGGTTCCCAAAATTTCGTTCTTCTATGTTGAAGCATTCGTTTCCAGTAACAGTTTGAATTTTTAGGTTTCAGTCTGTTTTCTCCTATATTGATAGATGTATTTGGAACTCTAAATCCAACACGGTTTGTGCTAGCTTCTTGAAACTTGACACAATAAAGTAGTTTCACGTTCTATCTCTATGTTTTGTTTCCTCTTGCTGTAGCCCTAAGCAGTGACTGGCGAGAAACACTTTCATGGAAAGGGGTTGCCAAGCTTCCAAAAACTACGAATCTCCAGAAATCTCAGCAAATACTTTTTCACCCAAACTGGATGATACTTTCAGGTAATGATCAGTACACTAAGGCGACTTGGTTTCCCAAATTTCGTTCTTCTATGTTGAAGCGTTCGTTTCCAGTAACAGTTTGAATTTTTAGGTTTCACTCTGTTTACTCCTATATTGATAGATGTATTTGGAACTCTAAATCCAACACGGTTTGTGCTAGCTTCTTGAAACTTGACACAGTACAGTAGTTTCACGTTCTATCTCTGTTTTGTTTCCTCTTGATGTAGCCCTAAGCAGTGACTGGCGAGATACACTTTCATGGAAAGGGGTTGCCAAGCTTCCAAAAATTACGAATCTCCAGAAATCTCAGCAAATACTTTTTCACCCAAACTGGATGATACTTTCAGGTAATGATCAGTACACTAAGGCGACTTGATTTCCCAAATTTCGTTCTTCTATCTTGAAGCGTTCGTTTCCAGTAACAGTTTGAATTTTTAGGTTTCACTCTGTTTTCTCCTATATTGATAGATGTATTTGGAACTCTAAATCCAACACGGTTTGTGCTAGCTTCTTGAAACTTGACACAATAAAGTAGTTTCACGTTCTATCTCTATGTTTTGTTTCCTCTTGATGTAGCCCTAAGCAGTGACTGGCGAGAAACACTTTCATGGAAAGGGGTTGCCAAGCTTCCAAAAATTACGAATCTCCAGAAATCTCAGCAAATACTTTTCACCCAAAATGGATGATAATTTCAGGTAATGATCAGTACACTAAGGCGACTTGGTTTCCCAAATTTCGTTCTTCTATGTTGAAGCGTTCGTTTCCAGTAACAGTTTGAATTTTTAGGTTTCACTCTGTTTTCTCCTATATTGATAGATGTATTTGGAACTCTAAATCCAACACGGTTTGTGCTAGCTTCTTGAAACTTGACACAATAAAGTTGTTTCACGTTCTATCTCTATGTTTTGTTTCCTCTTGCTGTAGCCCTAAGCAGTGACTGGCGAGAAACACTTTCATGGAAAGGGGTTGCCAAGCTTCCAAAAATTACGAATCTCCAGAAATCTCAGCAAATACTTTTTCACCCAAACTGGATGATACTTTCAGGTAATGATCAGTACACTAAGGCGACTTGGTTTCCCAAATTTCGTTCTTCTATGTTGAAGCGTTCGTTTCCAGTAACAGTTTGAATTTTTAGGTTTCACTCTGTTTACTCCTATATTGATAGATGTATTTGGAACTCTAAATCCAACACGGTTTGTGCTAGCTTCTTGAAACTTGACACAGTACAGTAGTTTCACGTTCTATCTCTATGTTTTGTTTCCTCTTGATGTAGCCCTAAGCAGTGACTGGCGAGAAACACTTTCATGGAAAGGGGTTGCCAAGCTTCCAAAAATTACGAATCTCCAGAAATCTCAGCGAATACTTTTTCACCCAAAATGGATAATACTTTCAGGTAATGATCAGTACACTAAGACGACTTGGTTCCCAAAATTTCGTTCTTCTATGTTGAAGCATTCGTTTCCAGTAACAGTTTGAATTTTTAGGTTTCAGTCTGTTTTCTCCTGTATTGATAGATGTATTTGGAACTCTAAATCCAACACGGTTTGTGCTAGCTTCTTGAAACTTGACACAATAAAGTAGTTTCACGTTCTATCTCTATGTTTTGTTTCCTCTTGATGTAGCCCTAAGCAGTGACTGGCGAGAAACACTTTCATGGAAAGGGGTTGCCAAGCTTCCAAAAATTACGAATCTCCAGAAATCTCAGCAAATACTTTTCACCCAAAATGGATGATAATTTCAGGTAATGATCAGTACACTAAGGCGACTTGGTTTCCCAAATTTCGTTCTTCTATGTTGAAGCGTTCGTTTCCAGTAACAGTTTGAATTTTTAGGTTTCACTCTGTTTTCTCCTATATTGATAGATGTATTTGGAACTCTAAATCCAACACGGTTTGTGCTAGCTTCTTGAAACTTGACACAATAAAGTAGTTTCACGTTCTATCTCTATGTTTTGTTTCCTCTTGCTGTAGCCCTAAGCAGTGACTGGCGAGAAACACTTTCATGGAAAGGGGTTGCCAAGCTTCCAAAAATTACGAATCTCCAGAAATCTCAGCAAATACTTTTTCACCCAAACTGGATGATACTTTCAGGTAATGATCAGTACACTAAGGCGACTTGGTTTCCCAAATTTCGTTCTTCTATGTTGAAGCGTTCGTTTCCAGTAACAGTTTGAATTTTTAGGTTTCACTCTGTTTACTCCTATATTGATAGATGTATTTGGAACTCTAAATCCAACACGGTTTGTGCTAGCTTCTTGAAACTTGACACAGTACAGTAGTTTCACGTTCTATCTCTATGTTTTGTTTCCTCTTGATGTAGCCCTAAGCAGTGACTGGCGAGAAACACTTTCATGGAAAGGGGTTGCCAAGCTTCCAAAAATTACGAATCTCCAGAAATCTCAGCGAATACTTTTTCACCCAAAATGGATAATACTTTCAGGTAATGATCAGTACACTAAGACGACTTGGTTCCCAAAATTTCGTTCTTCTATGTTGAAGCATTCGTTTCCAGTAACAGTTTGAATTTTTAGGTTTCAGTCTGTTTTCTCCTGTATTGATAGATGTATTTGGAACTCTAAATCCAACACGGTTTGTGCTAGCTTCTTGAAACTTGACACAATAAAGTAGTTTCACGTTCTATCTCTATGTTTTGTTTCCTCTTGCTGTAGCCCTAAGCAGTGACTGGCGAGAAACACTTTCATGGAAAGGGGTTGCCAAGCTTCCAAAAATTACGAATCTCCAGAAATCTCAGCAAATACTTTTTCACCCAAACTGGATGATACTTTCAGGTAATGATCAGTACACAAAGGCAACTTGGTTTCCCAAATTTCGTTCTTCTACATTGAAGCGTTCGTTTCCAGTAACAGTTTGAATTTTTAGGTTTCACTCTGTTTACTCCTATATTGATAGATGTATTTGGAAGTCTAAATCCAACACGGTTTGTGCTAGCTTCTTGAAACTTGACACAGTACAGTAGTTTCACGTTCTATCTCTATGTTTTGTTTCCTTTTGCTGTAGCCCTAAGCAGTGACTGGCGAGAAACACTTTCATGGAAAGGGGTTGCCAAGCTTCCAAAAATTACGAATCTCCAGAAATCTCAGCAAATACTTTTTCACCCAAAATGGATGATACTTTCAGGTAATGATCACTACACTAAGGCGACTTTTTTCCCCACATTTCGTTCTTCTACGTTGAAGCGTTCGTTTCCAGTAACAGTTTGAATTTTTAGGTTTCACTCTGTTTTCTCGTATATTGATAGATGTATTTGGAACTCTAAATCCAACACGGTTTGTGCTAGCTTCTTGAAACTTGACACAATAAAGTAGTTTCACGTTCTATCTCTATGTTTTGTTTCCTCTTGCTGTAGCCCTAAGCAGTGACTGGCGAGAAACACTTTCATGGAAAGGGGTTGCCAAGCTTCCAAAAATTACGAATCTCCAGAAATCTCAGCAAATACTTTTTCACCCAAACTGGATGATACTTTCAGGTAATGATCAGTACACTAAGGCGACTTGGTTTCCCAAATTTCGTTCTTCTATGTTGAAGCGTTCGTTTCCAGTAACAGTTTGAATTTTTAGGTTTCACTCTGTTTACTCCTATATTGATAGATGTATTTGGAACTCTAAATCCAACACGGTTTGTGCTAGCTTCTTGAAACTTGACACAGTACAGTAGTTTCACGTTCTATCTCTATGTTTTGTTTCCTCTTGCTGTAGCCCTAAGCAGTGACTGGCGAGAAACACTTTCATGGAAAGGGGTTGCCAAGCTTCCAAAAATTACGAATCTCCAGAAATCTCAGCAAATACTTTTCACCCAAAATGGATGATAATTTCAGGTAATGATCAGTACACTAAGGCGACTTGGTTTCCCAAATTTCGTTCTTCTATGTTGAAGCGTTCGTTTCCAGTAACAGTTTGAATTTTTAGGTTTCACTCTGTTTTCTCCTATATTGATAGATGTATTTGGAACTCTAAATCCAACACGGTTTGTGCTAGCTTCTTGAAACTTGACACAATAAAGTAGTTTCACGTTCTATCTCTATGTTTTGTTTCCTCTTGCTGTAGCCCTAAGCAGTGACTGGCGAGAAACACTTTCATGGAAAGGGGTTGCCAAGCTTCCAAAAATTACGAATCTCCAGAAATCTCAGCAAATACTTTTTCACCCAAACTGGATGATACTTTCAGGTAATGATCAGTACACTAAGGCGACTTGGTTTCCCAAATTTCGTTCTTCTATGTTGAAGCGTTCGTTTCCAGTAACAGTTTGAATTTTTAGGTTTCACTCGGTTTACTCCTATATTGATAGATGTATTTGGAACTCTAAATCCAACACGGTTTGTGCTAGCTTCTTGAAACTTGACACAATAAAGTAGTTTCACGTTCTATCTCTATGTTTTGTTTCCTCTTGATGTAGCCCTAAGCAGTGACTGGCGAGAAACACTTTCATGGAAAGGGGTTGCCAAGCTTCCAAAAATTGCGAATCTCCAGAAATCTCAGCAAATATTTTTTCACCCAAAATGGATGATACTTTCAGGTAATGATCAGTACACTAAGGCGACTTGGTTCCCCACATTTCGTTTTTCTATGTTGAAGCATTCGTTTCCAGTAACAGTTTGAATTTTTAGGTTTCACTCTGTTTTCTCCTATATTGATAGATGTATTTGGAACTCTAAATCCAACACGGTTTGTGCTAGCTTCTTGAAACTTGACACAATAAAGTAGTTTCACGTTCTATCTCTATATTTTGTTTCCTCTTGATGTAGCCCTAAGCAGTGACTGGCGAGAAACACTTTCATGGAAAGGGGTTGCCAAGCTTCCAAAAATTACGAATCTCCAGAAATCTCAGCAAATACTTTTTCACCCAAACTGGATGATACTTTCAGGTAATGATCAGTACACTAAGGCGACTTGGTTCCCCACATTTCGTTCTTCTACGTTGAAGCATTCGTTTCCAGTAACAGTTTGAATTTTTAGGGTTCACTCTGTTTTCTCCTATATTGATAGATGTATTTGGAACTCTAAATCCAACACGGTTTGTGCTAGCTTCTTGAAACTTGACACAGTACAGTAGTTTCACGTTCTATCTCTATGTTTTGTTTCCTCTTGATGTAGCCCTAAGCAGTGACTGGCGAGAAACACTTTCATGGAAAGGGGTTGCCAAGCTTCCAAAAATTACGAATCTCCAGAAATCTCAGCAAATACTTTTTCACCCAAACTGGATGATACTTTCAGGTAATGATCAGTACACTAAGGCGACTTGGTTCCCCACATTTCGTTCTTCTTCGTTGAAGCGTTCGTTTCCAGTAACAGTTTGAATTTTTAGGTTTCACTCTGTTTTCTCCTATATTGATAGATGTATTTGGAACTCTAAATCCAACACAGTTTGTGCTAGCTTCTTGAAACTTGACACAGTACAGTAGTTTCACGTTCTATCTCTATGTTTTGTTTCCTCTTGCTGTAGCCCTAAGCAGTGACTGGCGAGAAACACTTTCATGGAAAGGGGTTGCCAAGCTTCCAAAAATTACGAATCTCCAGAAATCTCAGCAAATACTTTTTCACCCAAACTGGATGATACTTTCAGGTAATGATCAGTACACTAAGGCGACTTGGTTCCCAAAATTTCGTTCTTCTATGTTGAAGCATTCGTTTCCAGTAACAGTTTGAATTTTTAGGTTTCACTCTGTTTTCTCCTATATTGATAGATGTATTTGGAACTCTAAATCCAACACGGTTTGTGCTAGCTTCTTGAAACTTGACACAGTACAGTAGTTTCACGTTGTATCTCTATGTTTTGTTTCCTCTTGCTGTAGCCCTAAGCAGTGATGGCGAGAAACACTTTCATGGAAAGGGGTTGCCAAGCTTCCAAAAATTACGAATCTCCAGAAATCTCAGCAAATACTTTTTCACCCAAACTGGATGATACTTTCAGGTAATGATCAGTACACTAAGGCGACTTGGTTCCCAAAATTTCGTTCTTCTATGTTGAAGCATTCGTTTCCAGTAACAGTTTGAATTTTTAGGTTTCACTCTGTTTTCTCCTATATTGATAGATGTATTTGGAACTCTAAATCCAACACGGTTTGTGCTAGCTTCTTGAAACTTGACACAGTACAGTAGTTTCACGTTCTATCTCTATGTTTTGTTTCCTCTTGCTGTAGCCCTAAGCAGTGACTGGCGAGAAACACTTTCATGGAAAGGGGTTGCCAAGCTTCCAAAAATTACGAATCTCCAGAAATCTCAGCAAATACTTTTTCACCCAAACTGGATGATACTTTCAGGTAATGATCAGTACACTAAGGCGACTTGGTTCCCCACATTTCGTTCTTCTACGTTGAAGCGTTCGTTTCCAGTAACAGTTTGAATTTTTAGGTTTCACTCTGTTTTCTCCTATATTGATAGATGTTTTTGGAACTCTAAATCCAACACGGTTTGTGCTAGCTTCTTGAAACTTGACACAATAAAGTAGTTTCACGTTCTATCTCTATGTTTTGTTTCCTCTTGATGTAGCCCTAAGCAGTGACTGGCGAGAAACACTTTCATGGAAAGGGGTTGCCAAGCTTCCAAAAATTGCGAATATCCAGAAATCTCAGCAAATATTTTTTCACCCAAAATGGATGATACTTTCAGGTAATGATCAGTACACTAAGGCGACTTGGTTCCCCACATTTCGTTCTTCTACGTTGAAGCGTTCGTTTCCAGTAACAGTTTGAATTTTTAGGTTTCACTCTGTTTTCTCCTATATTGATAGATGTATTTGGAACTCTAAATCCAACACGGTTTGTGCTAGCTTCTTGAAACTTGACACAATAAAGTAGTTTCACGTTCTATCTCTATGTTTTGTTTCCTCTTGATGTAGCCCTAAGCAGTGACTGGCGAGAAACACTTTCATGGAAAGGGGTTGCCAAGCTTCCAAAAATTACGAATCTCCAGAAATCTCAGCAAATACTTTTTCACCCAAACTGGATGATACTTTCAGGTAATGATCAGTACACTAAGGCGACTTGGTTCCCCACATTTCGTTCTTCTACGTTGAAGCATTCGTTTCCAGTAACAGTTTGAATTTTTAGGGTTCACTCTGTTTTCTCCTATATTGATAGATGTATTTGGAACTCTAAATCCAACACGGTTTGTGCTAGCTTCTTGAAACTTGACACAATTAAGTAGTTTCACGTTCTATCTCTATGTTTTGTTTCCTCTTGATGTAGCCCTAAGCAGTGACTGGCGAGAAACACTTTCATGGAAAGGGGTTGCCAAGCTTCCAAAAATTACGAATCTCCAGAAATCTCAGCAAATACTTTTTCACCCAAACTGGATGATACTTTCAGGTAATGATCAGTACACTAAGGCGACTTGGTTCCCCAAATTTCGTTCTTCTATGTTGAAGCGTTCGTTTCCAGTAACAGTTTGAATTTTTAGGTTTCACTCTGTTTTCTCCTATATTGATAGATATATTTGGAACTCTAAATCCAACACGGTTTGTGCTAGCTTCTTGAAACTTGACACAGTACAGTAGTTTCACGTTCTATCTCTATGTTTTGTTTCCTCTTGATGTAGCCCTAAGCAGTGACTGGCGAGAAACACTTTCATGGAAAGGGGTTGCCAAGCTTCCAAAAATTACGAATCTCCAGAAATCTCAGCAAATACTTTTTCACCCAAACTGGATGATACTTTCAGGTAATGATCAGTACACTAAGGCGACTTGGTTCCCCACATTTCGTTCTTCTACGTTGAAGCGTTCGTTTCCAGTAACAGTTTGAATTTTTAGGTTTCACTCTGTTTTCTCCTATATTGATAGATGTATTTGGAACTCTAAATCCAACACGGTTTGTGCTAGCTTCTTGAAACTTGACACAGTACAGTAGTTTCACGTTGTATCTCTATGTTTTGTTTCCTCTTGCTGTAGCCCTAAGCAGTGACTGGCGAGAAACACTTTCATGGAAAGGGGTTGCCAAGCTTCCAAAAATTACGAATCTCCAGAAATCTCAGCAAATACTTTTTCACACAAACTGGATGATACTTTCAGGTAATGATCAGTACACTAAGGCGACTTGGTTCCCAAAATTTCGTTCTTCTATGTTGAAGCATTCGTTTCCAGTAACAGTTTGAATTTTTAGGTTTCACTCTGTTTTCTCCTATATTGATAGATGTATTTGGAACTCTAAATCCAACACGGTTTGTGCGAGCTTCTTGAAAGTTGACACAATAAAGAAGTTTCATGTTATATCTCTATGTTTTGTTTCCTCTTGCTGTAGCCCTAAGCAGTGACTGGCGAGAAACACTTTCATGGAAAGGGGTTGCCAAGCTTCCAAAAATTACGAATCTCCAGAAATCTCAGCAAATACTTTTTCACCCAAACTGGATGATACTTTCAGGTAATGATCAGTACACTAAGGCGACTTGGTTCCCCACATTTCGTTCTTCTACGTTGAAGCGTTCGTTTCCAGTAACAGTTTGAATTTTTAGGTTTCACTCTGTTTTCTCCTATATTGATAGATGTATTTGGAACTCTAAATCCAACACGGTTTGTGCTAGCTTCTTGAAACTTGACACAATAAAGTAGTTTCACGTTCTATCTCTATGTTTTGTTTCATCTTGCTGTAGCCCTAAGCAGTGACTGGCGAGAAACACTTTCATGGAAAGGGGTTGCCAAGCTTCCAAAAATTACGAATCTCCAGAAATCTCAGCAAATACTTTTTCACCCAAACTGGATGATACTTTCAGGTAATGATCAGTACACTAAGGCGACTTGGTTCACAAAATTTCGTTCTTCTATGTTGAAGCATTCGTTTCCAGTAACAGTTTGAAATTTTAGGTTTCACTCTGTTTTCTCCTATATTGATAGATGTATTTGGAACTCTAAATCCAACACGGTTTGTGCTGGCTTCTTGAAACTTGACACAATAAAGTAGTTTCACGTTCTATCTCTATGTTTTGTTTCCTCTTGCTGTAGCCCTACGCAGTGACTGGCGAGAAACACTTTCATGGAAAGGGGTTGCCAAGCTTCCAAAAATTACGAATCTCCAGAAATCTCAGCAAATACTTTTTCACCCAAACTGGATGATACTTTCAGGTATTGATCAGTACACTAAGGCGACTTGGTTCCCCACATTTCGTTCTTCTACGTTGAAGCGTTCGTTTCCAGTAACAGTTTGAATTTTTAGGTTTCACTCTGTTTTCTCCTATATTGATAGATGTATTTGGAACTCTAAATCCAACACGGTTTGTGCTAGCTTCTTGAAACTTGACACAATAAAGTAGTTTCACGTTCTATCTCTATGTTTTGTTTCCTCTTGATGTAGCCCTAAGCAGTGACTGGCGAGAAACACTTTCATGGAAAGGGGTTGCCAAGCTTCCAAAAATTACGAATCTCCAGAAATCTCAGCAAATACTTTTTCACCCAAACTGGATGATACTTTCAGGTAATGATCAGTACACTAAGGCGACTTGGTTCCCCACATTTCGTTCTTCTATGTTGAAGCATTCGTTTCCAGTAACAGTTTGAATTTTTAGGTTTCACTCTGTTTTCTCCTATATTGATAGATGTATTTGGAACTCTAAATCCAACACGGTTTGTGCTAGCTTCTTGAAACTTGACACAGTACAGTAGTTTCACGTTCTATCTCTATGTTTTGTTTCCTCTTGCTGTAGCCCTAAGCAGTGACTGGCGAGAAACTCTTTCATGGAAAGGGGTTGCCAAGCTTCCAAAAATTACGAATCTCCAGAAATCTCAGCAAATACTTTTTCACCCAAACTGGATGATACTTTCAGGTAATGATCAGTACACTAAGGCGACTTGGTTCCCCACATTTCGTTCTTCTACGTTGAAGCGTTCGTTTCCAGTAACAGTTTGAATTTTTAGGTTTCACTCTGTTTTCTCCTATATTGATAGATGTTTTTGGAACTCTAAATCCAACACGGTTTGTGCTAGCTTCTTGAAACTTGACACAATAAAGTAGTTTCACGTTCTATCTCTATGTTTTGTTTCCTCTTGATGTAGCCCTAAGCAGTGACTGGCGAGAAACACTTTCATGGAAAGGGGTTGCCAAGCTTCCAAAAATTGTGAATCTCCAGAAATCTCAGCAAATATTTTTTCACCCAAAATGGATGATACTTTCAGGTAATGATCAGTACACTAAGGCGACTTGGTTCCCCACATTTCGTTCTTCTACGTTGAAGCGTTCGTTTCCAGTAACAGTTTGAATTTTTAGGTTTCACTCTGTTTTCTCCTATATTGATAGATGTATTTGGAACTCTAAATCCAACACGGTTTGTGCTAGCTTCTTGAAACTTGACACAATAAAGTAGTTTCACGTTCTATCTCTATGTTTTGTTTCCTCTTGATGTAGCCCTAAGCAGTGACTGGCGAGAAACACTTTCATGGAAAGGGGTTGCCAAGCTTCCAAAAATTACGAATCTCCAGAAATCTCAGCAAATACTTTTTCACCCAAACTGGATGATACTTTCAGGTAATGATCAGTACACTAAGGCGACTTGGTTCCCCACATTTCGTTCTTCTACGTTGAAGCATTCGTTTCCAGTAACAGTTTGAAATTTTAGGTTTCACTCTGTTTTCTCCTATATTGATAGATGTATTTGGAACTCTAAATCCAACACGGTTTGTGCTGGCTTCTTGAAACTTGACACAATAAAGTAGTTTCACGTTCTATCTCTATGTTTTGTTTCCTCTTGCTGTAGCCCTACGCAGTGACTGGCGAGAAACACTTTCATGGAAAGGGGTTGCCAAGCTTCCAAAAATTACGAATCTCCAGAAATCTCAGCAAATACTTTTTCACCCAAACTGGATGATACTTTCAGGTATTGATCAGTACACTAAGGCGACTTGGTTCCCCACATTTCGTTCTTCTACGTTGAAGCGTTCGTTTCCAGTAACAGTTTGAATTTTTAGGTTTCACTCTGTTTTCTCCTATATTGATAGATGTATTTGGAACTCTAAATCCAACACGGTTTGTGCTAGCTTCTTGAAACTTGACACAATAAAGTAGTTTCACGTTCTATCTCTATGTTTTGTTTCCTCTTGATGTAGCCCTAAGCAGTGACTGGCGAGAAACACTTTCATGGAAAGGGGTTGCCAAGCTTCCAAAAATTACGAATCTCCAGAAATCTCAGCAAATACTTTTTCACCCAAACTGGATGATACTTTCAGGTAATGATCAGTACACTAAGGCGACTTGGTTCCCCACATTTCGTTCTTCTATGTTGAAGCATTCGTTTCCAGTAACAGTTTGAATTTTTAGGTTTCACTCTGTTTTCTCCTATATTGATAGATGTATTTGGAACTCTAAATCCAACACGGTTTGTGCTAGCTTCTTGAAACTTGACACAGTACAGTAGTTTCACGTTCTATCTCTATGTTTTGTTTCCTCTTGCTGTAGCCCTAAGCAGTGACTGGCGAGAAACTCTTTCATGGAAAGGGGTTGCCAAGCTTCCAAAAATTACGAATCTCCAGAAATCTCAGCAAATACTTTTTCACCCAAACTGGATGATACTTTCAGGTAATGATCAGTACACTAAGGCGACTTGGTTCCCCACATTTCGTTCTTCTACGTTGAAGCGTTCGTTTCCAGTAACAGTTTGAATTTTTAGGTTTCACTCTGTTTTCTCCTATATTGATAGATGTTTTTGGAACTCTAAATCCAACACGGTTTGTGCTAGCTTCTTGAAACTTGACACAATAAAGTAGTTTCACGTTCTATCTCTATGTTTTGTTTCCTCTTGATGTAGCCCTAAGCAGTGACTGGCGAGAAACACTTTCATGGAAAGGGGTTGCCAAGCTTCCAAAAATTGTGAATCTCCAGAAATCTCAGCAAATATTTTTTCACCCAAAATGGATGATACTTTCAGGTAATGATCAGTACACTAAGGCGACTTGGTTCCCCACATTTCGTTCTTCTACGTTGAAGCGTTCGTTTCCAGTAACAGTTTGAATTTTTAGGTTTCACTCTGTTTTCTCCTATATTGATAGATGTATTTGGAACTCTAAATCCAACACGGTTTGTGCTAGCTTCTTGAAACTTGACACAATAAAGTAGTTTCACGTTCTATCTCTATGTTTTGTTTCCTCTTGATGTAGCCCTAAGCAGTGACTGGCGAGAAACACTTTCATGGAAAGGGGTTGCCAAGCTTCCAAAAATTACGAATCTCCAGAAATCTCAGCAAATACTTTTTCACCCAAACTGGATGATACTTTCAGGTAATGATCAGTACACTAAGGCGACTTGGTTCCCCACATTTCGTTCTTCTACGTTGAAGCATTCGTTTCCAGTAACAGTTTGAATTTTTAGGGTTCACTCTGTTTTCTCCTATATTGATAGATGTATTTGGAACTCTAAATCCAACACGGTTTGTGCTAGCTTCTTGAAACTTGACACAATAAAGTAGTTTCACGTTGTATCTCTATGTTTTGTTTCCTCTTGCTGTAGCCCTAAGCAGTGACTGGCGAGAAACACTTTCATGGAAAGGGGTTGCCAAGCTTCCAAAAATTACGAATCTCCAGAAATCTCAGCAAATACTTTTTCACCCAAACTGGATGATACTTTCAGGTAATGATCAGTACACTAAGGCGACTTGGTTCCCCAAATTTCGTTCTTCTATGTTGAAGCGTTCGTTTCCAGTAACAGTTTGAATTTTTAGGTTTCACTCTGTTTTCTCCTATATTGATAGATATATTTGGAACTCTAAATCCAACACGGTTTGTGCTAGCTTCTTGAAACTTGACACAGTACAGTAGTTTCACGTTCTATCTCTATGTTTTGTTTCCTCTTGATGTAGCCCTAAGCAGTGACTGGCGAGAAACACTTTCATGGAAAGGGGTTGCCAAGCTTCCAAAAATTACGAATCTCCAGAAATCTCAGCAAATACTTTTTCACCCAAACTGGATGATACTTTCAGGTAATGATCAGTACACTAAGGCGACTTGGTTCCCCACATTTCGTTCTTCTACGTTGAAGCGTTCGTTTCCAGTAACAGTTTGAATTTTTAGGTTTCACTCTGTTTTCTCCTATATTGATAGATGTATTTGGAACTCTAAATCCAACACGGTTTGTGCTAGCTTCTTGAAACTTGACACAGTACAGTAGTTTCACGTTGTATCTCTATGTTTTGTTTCCTCTTGCTGTAGCCCTAAGCAGTGACTGGCGAGAAACACTTTCATGGAAAGGGGTTGCCAAGCTTCCAAAAATTACGAATCTCCAGAAATCTCAGCAAATACTTTTTCACACAAACTGGATGATACTTTCAGGTAATGATCAGTACACTAAGGCGACTTGGTTCCCAAAATTTCGTTCTTCTATGTTGAAGCATTCGTTTCCAGTAACAGTTTGAATTTTTAGGTTTCACTCTGTTTTCTCCTATATTGATAGATGTATTTGGAACTCTAAATCCAACACGGTTTGTGCGAGCTTCTTGAAACTTGACACAATAAAGAAGTTTCATGTTATATCTCTATGTTTTGTTTCCTCTTGCTGTAGCCGTAAGCAGTGACTGGCGAGAAACACTTTCATGGAAAGGGGTTGCCAAGCTTCCAAAAATTACGAATCTCCAGAAATCTCAGCAAATACTTTTTCACCCAAACTGGATGATACTTTCAGGTAATGATCAGTACACTAAGGCGACTTGGTTCCCCACATTTCGTTCTTCTACGTTGAAGCGTTCGTTTCCAGTAACAGTTTGAATTTTTAGGTTTCACTCTGTTTTCTCCTATATTGATAGATGTATTTGGAACTCTAAATCCAACACGGTTTGTGCTAGCTTCTTGAAACTTGACACAATAAAGTAGTTTCACGTTCTATCTCTATGTTTTGTTTCATCTTGCTGTAGCCCTAAGCAGTGACTGGCGAGAAACACTTTCATGGAAAGGGGTTGCCAAGCTTCCAAAAATTACGAATCTCCAGAAATCTCAGCAAATACTTTTTCACCCAAACTGGATGATACTTTCAGGTAATGATCAGTACACTAAGGCGACTTGGTTCACAAAATTTCGTTCTTCTATGTTGAAGCATTCGTTTCCAGTAACAGTTTGAAATTTTAGGTTTCACTCTGTTTTCTCCTATATTGATAGATGTATTTGGAACTCTAAATCCAACACGGTTTGTGCTGGCTTCTTGAAACTTGACACAATAAAGTAGTTTCACGTTCTATCTCTATGTTTTGTTTCCTCTTGCTGTAGCCCTACGCAGTGACTGGCGAGAAACACTTTCATGGAAAGGGGTTGCCAAGCTTCCAAAAATTACGAATCTCCAGAAATCTCAGCAAATACTTTTTCACCCAAACTGGATGATACTTTCAGGTATTGATCTGTACACTAAGGCGACTTGGTTCCCCACATTTCGTTCTTCTACGTTGAAGCGTTCGTTTCCAGTAACAGTTTGAATTTTTAGGGTTCACTCTGTTTTCTCCTATATTGATAGATGTATTTGGAACTCTAAATCCAACACGGTTTGTGCTAGCTTCTTGAAACTTGACACAATAAAGTAGTTTCACGTTCTATCTCTATGTTTTGTTTCCTCTTGATGTAGCCCTAAGCAGTGACTGGCGAGAAACACTTTCATGGAAAGGGGTTGCCAAGCTTCCAAAAATTACGAATCTCCAGAAATCTCAGCAAATACTTTTTCACCCAAACTGGATGATACTTTCAGGTAATGATCAGTACACTAAGGCGACTTGGTTCCCCAAATTTCGTTCTTCTATGTTGAAGCGTTCGTTTCCAGTAACAGTTTGAATTTTTAGGTTTCACTCTGTTTTCTCCTATATTGATAGATATATTTGGAACTCTAAATCCAACACGGTTTGTGCTAGCTTCTTGAAACTTGACACAGTACAGTAGTTTCACGTTCTATCTCTATGTTTTGTTTCCTCTTGATGTAGCCCTAAGCAGTGACTGGCGAGAAACACTTTCATGGAAAGGGGTTGCCAAGCTTCCAAAAATTACGAATCTCCAGAAATCTCAGCAAATACTTTTTCACCCAAACTGGATGATACTTTCAGGTAATGATCAGTACACTAAGGCGACTTGGTTCCCCACATTTCGTTCTTCTACGTTGAAGCATTCGTTTCCAGTAACAGTTTGAATTTTTAGGTTTCACTCTGTTTTCTCCTATATTGATAGATGTATTTGGAACTCTAAATCCAACACGGTTTGTGCTAGCTTCTTGAAACTTGACACAGTACAGTAGTTTCACGTTGTATCTCTATGTTTTGTTTCCTCTTGCTGTAGCCCTATGCAGTGACTGGCGAGAAACACTTTCATGGAAAGGGGTTGCCAAGCTTCCAAAAATTACGAATCTCCAGAAATCTCAGCAAATACTTTTTCACACAAACTGGATGATACTTTCAGGTAATGATCAGTACACTAAGGCGACTTGGTTCCCAAAATTTCGTTCTTCTATGTTGAAGCATTCGTTTCCAGTAACAGTTTGAATTTTTAGGTTTCACTCTGTTTTCTCCTATATTGATAGATGTATTTGGAACTCTAAATCCAACACGGTTTGTGCTAGCTTCTTGAAACTTGACACAATAAAGAAGTTTCATGTTCTATCTCTATGTTTTGTTTCCTCTTGCTGTAGCCCTAAGCAGTGACTGGCGAGAAACACTTTCATGGAAAGGGGTTGCCAAGCTTCCAAAAATTACGAATCTCCAGAAATCTCAGCAAATACTTTTTCACCCAAACTGGATGATACTTTCAGGTAATGATCAGTACACTAAGGCGACTTGGTTCCCCACATTTCGTTCTTCTACGTTGAAGCGTTCGTTTCCAGTAACAGTTTGAATTTTTAGGTTTCACTCTGTTTTCTCCTATATTGATAGATGTATTTGGAACTCTAAATCCAACACGGTTTGTGCTAGCTTCTTGAAACTTGACACAATAAAGTAGTTTCACGTTCTATCTCTATGTTTTGTTTCATCTTGCTGTAGCCCTAAGCAGTGACTGGCGAGAAACACTTTCATGGAAAGGGGTTGCCAAGCTTCCAAAAATTACGAATCTCCAGAAATCTCAGCAAATACTTTTTCACCCAAACTGGATGATACTTTCAGGTAATGATCAGTACACTAAGGCGACTTGGTTCACAAAATTTCGTTCTTCTATGTTGAAGCATTCGTTTCCAGTAACAGTTTGAAATTTTAGGTTTCACTCTGTTTTCTCCTATATTGATAGATGTATTTGGAACTCTAAATCCAACACGGTTTGTGCTAGCTTCTTGAAACTTGACACAGTACAGTAGTTTCACGTTCTTTCTCTATGTTTTGTTTCCTCTTGATGTAGCCCTAAGCAGTGACTGGCGAGAAACACTTTCATGGAAAGGGGTTGCCAAGCTTCCAAAAATTACGAATCTCCAGAAATCTCAGCAAATACTTTTTCACCCAAACTGGATGATACTTTTAGGTAATGATCAGTACACTAAGGCGACTTGGTTCCCCACATTTCGTTCTTCTACGTTGAAGCATTCGTTTCCAGTAACAGTTTGAATTTTTAGGTTTCACTCTGTTTTCTCCTATATTGATAGATGTATTTGGAACTCTAAATCCAACACGGTTTGTGCTAGCTTCTTGAAACTTGACACAGTACAGTAGTTTCACGTTGTATCTCTATGTTTTGTTTCCTCTTGCTGTAGCCCTAAGCAGTGACTGGCGAGAAACACTTTCATGGAAAGGGGTTGCCAAGCTTCCAAAAATTACGAATCTCCAGAAATCTCAGCAAATACTTTTTCACACAAACTGGATGATACTTTCAGGTAATGATCAGTACACTAAGGCGACTTGGTTCCCAAAATTTCGTTCTTCTATGTTGAAGCATTCGTTTCCAGTAACAGTTTGAATTTTTAGGTTTCACTCTGTTTTCTCCTATATTGATAGATGTATTTGGAACTCTAAATCCAACACGGTTTGTGCGAGCTTCTTGAAACTTGACACAATAAAGAAGTTTCATGTTATATCTCTATGTTTTGTTTCCTCTTGCTGTAGCCCTAAGCAGTGACTGGCGAGAAACACTTTCATGGAAAGGGGTTGCCAAGCTTCCAAAAATTACGAATCTCCAGAAATCTCAGCAAATACTTTTTCACCCAAACTGGATGATACTTTCAGGTAATGATCAGTACACTAAGGCGACTTGGTTCCCCACATTTCGTTCTTCTACGTTGAAGCGTTCGTTTCCAGTAACAGTTTGAATTTTTAGGTTTCACTCTGTTTTCTCCTATATTGATAGATGTATTTGGAACTCTAAATCCAACACGGTTTGTGCTAGCTTCTTGAAACTTGACACAATAAAGTAGTTTCACGTTCTATCTCTATGTTTTGTTTCCTCTTGCTGTAGCCCTAAGCAGTGACTGGCGAGAAACACTTTCATGGAAAGGGGTTGCCAAGCTTCCAAAAATTACGAATCTCCAGAAATCTCAGCAAATACTTTTTCACCCAAACTGGATGATACTTTCAGGTAATGATCAGTACACTAAGGCGACTTGGTTCACAAAATTTCGTTCTTCTATGTTGAAGCATTCGTTTCCAGTAACAGTTTGAAATTTTAGGTTTCACTCTGTTTTCTCCTATATTGATAGATGTATTTGGAACTCTAAATCCAACACGGTTTGTGCTGGCTTCTTGAAACTTGACACAATAAAGTAGTTTCACGTTCTATCTCTATGTTTTGTTTCCTCTTGCTGTAGCCCTACGCAGTGACTGGCGAGAAACACTTTCATGGAAAGGGGTTGCCAAGCTTCCAAAAATTACGAATCTCCAGAAATCTCAGCAAATACTTTTTCACCCAAACTGGATGATACTTTCAGGTATTGATCAGTACACTAAGGCGACTTGGTTCCCCACATTTCGTTCTTCTACGTTGAAGCGTTCGTTTCCAGTAACAGTTTGAATTTTTAGGTTTCACTCTGTTTTCTCCTATATTGATAGATGTATTTGGAACTCTAAATCCAACACGGTTTGTGCTAGCTTCTTGAAACTTGACACAATAAAGTAGTTTCACGTTCTATCTCTATGTTTTGTTTCCTCTTGATGTAGCCCTAAGCAGTGACTGGCGAGAAACACTTTCATGGAAAGGGGTTGCCAAGCTTCCAAAAATTACGAATCTCCAGAAATCTCAGCAAATACTTTTTCACCCAAACTGGATGATACTTTCAGGTAATGATCAGTACACTAAGGCGACTTGGTTCCCCACATTTCGTTCTTCTACGTTGAAGCATTCGTTTCCAGTAACAGTTTGAATTTTTAGGGTTCACTCTGTTTTCTCCTATATTGATAGATGTATTTGGAACTCTAAATCCAACACGGTTTGTGCTAGCTTCTTGAAACTTGACACAGTACAGTAGTTTCACGTTCTATCTCTATGTTTTGTTTCCTCTTGATGTAGCCCTAAGCAGTGACTGGCGAGAAACACTTTCATGGAAAGGGGTTGCCAAGCTTCCAAAAATTACGAATCTCCAGAAATCTCAGCAAATACTTTTTCACCCAAACTGGATGATACTTTCAGGTAATGATCAGTACACTAAAGCGACTTGGTTCCCAAAATTTCGTTCTTCTATGTTGAAGCATTCGTTTCCAGTAACAGTTTGAATTTTTAGGTTTCACTCTGTTTTCTCCTATATTGATAGATGTATTTGGAACTCTAAATCCAACACGGTTTGTGCTAGCTTCTTGAAACTTGACACAGTACAGTAGTTTCACGTTCTATCTCTATGTTTTGTTTCCTCTTGCTGTAGCCCTAAGCAGTGACTGGCGAGAAACACTTTCATGGAAAGGGGTTGCCAAGCTTCCAAAAATTACGAATCTCCAGAAATCTCAGCAAATACTTTTTCACCCAAACTGGATGATACTTTCAGGTAATGATCAGTACACTAAGGCGACTTGGTTCCCCACATTTCGTTCTTCTACGTTGAAGCGTTCGTTTCCAGTAACAGTTTGAATTTTTAGGTTTCACTCTGTTTTCTCCTATATTGATAGATGTTTTTGGAACTCTAAATCCAACACGGTTTGTGCTAGCTTCTTGAAACTTGACACAATAAAGTAGTTTCACGTTCTATCTCTATGTTTTGTTTCCTCTTGATGTAGCCCTAAGCAGTGACTGGCGAGAAACACTTTCATGGAAAGGGGTTGCCAAGCTTCCAAAAATTGCGAATCTCCAGAAATCTCAGCAAATATTTTTTCACCCAAAATGGATGATACTTTCAGGTAATGATCAGTACACTAAGGCGACTTGGTTCCCCACATTTCGTTCTTCTACGTTGAAGCGTTCGTTTCCAGTAACAGTTTGAATTTTTAGGTTTCACTCTGTTTTCTCCTATATTGATAGATGTATTTGGAACTCTAAATCCAACACGGTTTGTGCTAGCTTCTTGAAACTTGACACAATAAAGTAGTTTCACGTTCTATCTCTATGTTTTGTTTCCTCTTGATGTAGCCCTAAGCAGTGACTGGCGAGAAACACTTTCATGGAAAGGGGTTGCCAAGCTTCCAAAAATTACGAATCTCCAGAAATCTCAGCAAATACTTTTTCACCCAAACTGGATGATACTTTCAGGTAATGATCAGTACACTAAGGCGACTTGGTTCCCCACATTTCGTTCTTCTACGTTGAAGCATTCGTTTCCAGTAACAGTTTGAATTTTTAGGGTTCACTCTGTTTTCTCCTATATTGATAGATGTATTTGGAACTCTAAATCCAACACGGTTTGTGCTAGCTTCTTGAAACTTGACACAATAAAGTAGTTTCACGTTCTATCTCTATGTTTTGTTTCCTCTTGATGTAGCCCTAAGCAGTGACTGGCGAGAAACACTTTCATGGAAAGGGGTTGCCAAGCTTCCAAAAATTACGAATCTCCAGAAATCTCAGCAAATACTTTTTCACCCAAACTGAATGATACTTTCAGGTAATGATCAGTACACTAAGGCGACTTGGTTCCCCAAATTTCGTTCTTCTATGTTGAAGCGTTCGTTTCCAGTAACAGTTTGAATTTTTAGGTTTCACTCTGTTTTCTCCTATATTGATAGATATATTTGGAACTCTAAATCCAACACGGTTTGTGCTAGCTTCTTGAAACTTGACACAGTACAGTAGTTTCACGTTCTATCTCTATGTTTTGTTTCCTCTTGATGTAGCCCTAAGCAGTGACTGGCGAGAAACACTTTCATGGAAAGGGGTTGCCAAGCTTCCAAAAATTACGAATCTCCAGAAATCTCAGCAAATACTTTTTCACCCAAACTGGATGATACTTTCAGGTAATGATCAGTACACTAAGGCGACTTGGTTCCCCACATTTCGTTCTTCTACGTTGAAGCGTTCGTTTCCAGTAACAGTTTGAATTTTTAGGTTTCACTCTGTTTTCTCCTATATTGATAGATGTATTTGGAACTCTAAATCCAACACGGTTTGTGCTAGCTTCTTGAAACTTGACACAGTACAGTAGTTTCACGTTGTATCTCTATGTTTTGTTTCCTCTTGCTGTAGCCCTAAGCAGTGACTGGCGAGAAACACTTTCATGGAAAGGGGTTGCCAAGCTTCCAAAAATTACGAATCTCCAGAAATCTCAGCAAATACTTTTTCACACAAACTGGATGATACTTTCAGGTAATGATCAGTACACTAAGGCGACTTGGTTCCCAAAATTTCGTTCTTCTATGTTGAAGCATTCGTTTCCAGTAACAGTTTGAATTTTTAGGTTTCACTCTGTTTTCTCCTATATTGATAGATGTATTTGGAACTCTAAATCCAACACGGTTTGTGCTAGCTTCTTGAAACTTGACACAATAAAGAAGTTTCATGTTCTATCTCTATGTTTTGTTTCCTCTTGCTGTAGCCCTAAGCAGTGACTGGCGAGAAACACTTTCATGGAAAGGGGTTGCCAAGCTTCCAAAAATTACGAATCTCCAGAAATCTCAGCAAATACTTTTTCACCCAAACTGGATGATACTTTCAGGTATTGATCAGTACACTAAGGCGACTTGGTTTCCCACATTTCGTTCTTCTACGTTGAAGCGTTCGTTTCCAGTAACAGTTTGAATTTTTAGGTTTCACTCTGTTTTCTCCTATATTGATAGATGTATTTGGAACTCTAAATCCAACACGGTTTGTGCTAGCTTCTTGAAACTTGACACAATAAAGTAGTTTCACGTTCTATCTCTATGTTTTGTTTCCTCTTGATGTAGCCCTAAGCAGTGACTGGCGAGAAACACTTTCATGGAAAGGGGTTGCCAAGCTTCCAAAAATTACGAATCTCCAGAAATCTCAGCAAATACTTTTTCACCCAAACTGGATGATACTTTCAGGTAATGATCAGTACACTAAGGCGACTTGGTTCCCCACATTTCGTTCTTCTACGTTGAAGCATTCGTTTCCAGTAACAGTTTGAATTTTTAGGGTTCACTCTGTTTTCTCCTATATTGATAGATGTATTTGGAACTCTAAATCCAACACGGTTTGTGCTAGCTTCTTGAAACTTGACACAGTACAGTAGTTTCACGTTCTATCTCTATGTTTTGTTTCCTCTTGATGTAGCCCTAAGCAGTGACTGGCGAGAAACACTTTCATGGAAAGGGGTTGCCAAGCTTCCAAAAATTACGAATCTCCAGAAATCTCAGCAAATACTTTTTCACCCAAAATGGATGATACTTTCAGGTAATGATCAGTACACTAAGGCGACTTGGTTCCCCACATTTCGTTCTTCTATGTTGAAGCATTCGTTTCCAGTAACAGTTTGAATTTTTAGGTTTCACTCTGTTTTCTCCTATATTGATAGATGTATTTGGAACTCTAAATCCAACACGGTTTGTGCTAGCTTCTTGAAACTTGACACAATAAAGTAGTTTCACGTTCTATCTCTATGTTTTGTTTCCTCTTGCTGTAGCCCTAAGCAGTGACTGGCGAGAAACACTTTCATGGAAAGGGGTTGCCAAGCTTCCAAAAATTACGAATCTCCAGAAATCTCAGCAAATACTTTTTCACCCAAACTGGATGATACTTTCAGGTAATGATCAGTACACTAAGGCGACTTGGTTCCCCACATTTCGTTCTTCTACGTTGAAGCGTTCGTTTCCAGTAACAGTTTGAATTTTTAGGTTTCACTCTGTTTTCTCCTATATTGATAGATGTATTTGGAACTCTAAATCCAACACGGTTTGTGCTAGCTTCTTGAAACTTGACACAGTACAGTAGTTTCACGTTCTATCTCTATGTTTTGTTTCCTCTTGCTGTAGCCCTAAGCAGTGACTGGCGAGAAACACTTTCATGGAAAGGGGTTGCCAAGCTTCCAAAAATTACGAATCTCCAGAAATCTCAGCAAATACTTTTTCACCCAAACTGGATGATACTTTCAGGTAATGATCAGTACACTAAGGCGACTTGGTTCCCCACATTTCGTTCTTCTACGTTGAAGCGTTCGTTTCCAGTAACAGTTTGAATTTTTAGGTTTCACTCTGTTTTCTCCTATATTGATAGATGTATTTGGAACTCTAAATCCAACACGGTTTGTGCTAGCTTCTTGAAACTTGACACAGTACAGTAGTTTCACGTTCTATCTCTATGTTTTGTTTCCTCTTGATGTAGCCCTAAGCAGTGACTGGCGAGAAACACTTTCATGGAAAGGGGTTGCCAAGCTTCCAAAAATTACGAATCTCCAGAAATCTCAGCAAATACTTTTTCACCCAAACTGGATGATACTTTCAGGTAATGATCAGTACACTAAGGCGACTTGGTTCCCAAAATTTCGTTCCTCTATGTTGAAGCATTCGTTTCCAGTAACAGTTTGAATTTTTAGGTTTCACTCTGTTTTCTCCTATATTGATAGATGTATTTGGAACTCTAAATCCAACACGGTTTGTGCTAGCTTCTTGAAACTTGACACAATAAAGTAGTTTCACGTTCTATCTCTATGTTTTGTTCCCTCTTGCTGTAGCCCTAAGCAGTGACTGGCGAGAAACACTTTCATGGAGAGGGGTTGCCAAGCTTCCAAAAATTACGAATCTCCAGAAATCTCAGCAAATACTTTTTCACCCAAACTGGATGATACTTTCAGGTAATGATCAGTACACTAAGGCGACTTGGTTCCCCACATTTCGTTCTTCTACGTTGAAGCGTTCGTTTCCAGTAACATTTTGAATTTTTAGGTTTCACTCTGTTTTCTCCTATATTGATAGATGTATTTGGAACTCTAAATCCAACACGGTTTGTGCTAGCTTCTTGAAACTTGACACAATAAAGTAGTTTCACGTTCTATCTCTATGTTTTGTTTCCTCTTGCTGTAGCCCTAAGCAGTGACTGGCGAGAAACACTTTCATGGAAAGGGGTTGCCAAGCTTCCAAAAATTGCGGATCTCCAGAAATCTCAGCAAATACTTTTTCACCCAAAATGGATGATACTTTCAGGTAATGATCAGTACACTAAGGCGACTTGGTTCCCCACATTTTGTTCTTCTACGTTGAAGCGTTCGTTTCCAGTAACAGTTTGAATTTTTAGGGTTCACTCTCTTTTCTCCTATATTGATAGATGTATTTGGAACTCTAAATCCAACACGGTTTGTGCTAGCTTCTTGAAACTTGACACAGTACAGTAGTTTCACGTTCTATCTCTATGTTTTGTTTCCTCTTGATGTAGCCCTAAGCAGTGACTGGCGAGAAACACTTTCATGGAAAGGGGTTGCCAAGCTTCCAAAAATTACGAATCTCCAGAAATCTCAGCAAATACTTTTTCACCCAAACTGGATGATACTTTCAGGTAATGATCAGTACAGTAAGGCGACTTGGTTCCCCAAATTTCGTTCTTCTATGTTGAAGCGTTCGTTTCCAGTAACAGTTTGAATTTTTAGGTTTCACTCTGTTTTCTCCTATATTGATAGATATATTTGGAACTCTAAATCCAACACGGTTTGTGCTAGCTTCTTGAAACTTGACACAGTACAGTAGTTTCACGTTCTATCTCTATGTTTTGTTTCCTCTTGATGTAGCCCTAAGCAGTGACTGGCGAGAAACACTTTCATGGAAAGGGGTTGCCAAGCTTCCAAAAATTACGAATCTCCAGAAATCTCAGCAAATACTTTTTCACCCAAACTGGATGATACTTTCAGGTAATGATCAGTACACTAAGGCGACTTGGTTCCCCACATTTCGTTCTTCTACGTTGAAGCGTTCGTTTCCAGTAACAGTTTGAATTTTTAGGTTTCACTCTGTTTTCTCCTATATTGATAGATGTATTTGGAACTCTAAATCCAACACGGTTTGTGCTAGCTTCTTGAAACTTGACACAGTACAGTAGTTTCACGTTGTATCTCTATGTTTTGTTTCCTCTTGCTGTAGCCCTAAGCAGTGACTGGCGAGAAACACTTTCATGGAAAGGGGTTGCCAAGCTTCCAAAAATTACGAATCTCCAGAAATCTCAGCAAATACTTTTTCACACAAATTGGATGATACTTTCAGGTAATGATCAGTACACTAAGGCGACTTGGTTCCCAAAATTTCGTTCTTCTATGTTGAAGCATTCGTTTCCAGTAACAGTTTGAATTTTTAGGTTTCACTCTGTTTTCTCCTATATTGATAGATGTATTTGGAACTCTAAATCCAACACGGTTTGTGCTAGCTTCTTGAAACTTGACACAATAAAGAAGTTTCATGTTCTATCTCTATGTTTTGTTTCCTCTTGCTGTAGCCCTAAGCAGTGACTGGCGAGAAACACTTTCATGGAAAGGGGTTGCCAAGCTTCCAAAAATTACGAATCTCCAGAAATCTCAGCAAATACTTTTTCACCCAAACTGGATGATACTTTCAGGTAATGATCAGTACACTAAGGCGACTTGGTTCACAAAATTTCGTTCTTCTATGTTGAAGCATTCGTTTCCAGTAACAGTTTGAAATTTTAGGTTTCACTCTGTTTTCTCCTATATTGATAGATGTATTTGGAACTCTAAATCCAACACGGTTTGTGCTGGCTTCTTGAAACTTGACACAATAAAGTAGTTTCACGTTCTATCTCTATGTTTTGTTTCCTCTTGCTGTAGCCCTACGCAGTGACTGGCGAGAAACACTTTCATGGAAAGGGGTTGCCAAGCTTCCAAAAATTACGAATCTCCAGAAATCTCAGCAAATACTTTTTCACCCAAACTGGATGATACTTTCAGGTATTGATCAGTACACTAAGGCGACTTGGTTCCCCACATTTCGTTCTTCTACGTTGAAGCGTTCGTTTCCAGTAACAGTTTGAATTTTTAGGGTTCACTCTGTTTTCTCCTATATTGATAGATGTATTTGGAACTCTACATCCAACACGGTTTGTGCTAGCTTCTTGAAACTTGACACAATAAAGTAGTTTCACGTTCTATCTCTATGTTTTGTTTCCTCTTGATGTAGCCCTAAGCAGTGACTGGCGAGAAACACTTTCATGGAAAGGGGTTGCCAAGCTTCCAAAAATTACGAATCTCCAGAAATCTCAGCAAATACTTTTTCACCCAAACTGGATGATACTTTCAGGTAATGATCAGTACACTAAGGCGACTTGGTTCCCCAAATTTCGTTCTTCTATGTTGAAGCGTTCGTTTCCAGTAACAGTTTGAATTTTTAGGTTTCACTCTGTTTTCTCCTATATTGATAGATATATTTGGAACTCTAAATCCAACACGGTTTGTGCTAGCTTCTTGAAACTTGACACAGTACAGTAGTTTCACGTTCTATCTCAATGTTTTGTTTCCTCTTGATGTAGCCCTAAGCAGTGACTGGCGAGAAACACTTTCATGGAAAGGGGTTGCCAAGCTTCCAAAAATTACGAATCTCCAGAAATCTCAGCAAATACTTTTTCACCCAAACTGGATGATACTTTCAGGTAATGATCAGTACACTAAGGCGACTTGGTTCCCCACATTTCGTTCTTCTACGTTGAAGCATTCGTTTCCAGTAACAGTTTGAATTTTTAGGTTTCACTCTGTTTTCTCCTATATTGATAGATGTATTTGGAACTCTAAATCCAACACGGTTTGTGCTAGCTTCTTGAAACTTGACACAGTACAGTAGTTTCACGTTGTATCTCTATGTTTTGTTTCCTCTTGCTGTAGCCCTAAGCAGTGACTGGCGAGAAACACTTTCATGGAAAGGGGTTGCCAAGCTTCCAAAAATTACGAATCTCCAGAAATCTCAGCAAATACTTTTTCACACAAACTGGATGATACTTTCAGGTAATGATCAGTACACTAAGGTGACTTGGTTCCCAAAATTTCGTTCTTCTATGTTGAAGCATTCGTTTCCAGTAACAGTTTGAATTTTTAGGTTTCACTCTGTTTTCTCCTATATTGATAGATGTATTTGGAACTCTAAATCCAACACGGTTTGTGCTGGCTTCTTGAAACTTGACACAATAAAGTAGTTTCACGTTCTATCTCTATGTTTTGTTTCCTCTTGCTGTAGCCCTACGCAGTGACTGGCGAGAAACACTTTCATGGAAAGGGGTTGCCAAGCTTCCAAAAATTACGAATCTCCAGAAATCTCAGCAAATACTTTTTCACCCAAACTGGATGATACTTTCAGGTATTGATCAGTACACTAAGGCGACTTGGTTCCCCACATTTCGTTCTTCTACGTTGAAGCGTTCGTTTCCAGTAACAGTTTGAATTTTTAGGTTTCACTCTGTTTTCTCCTATATTGATAGATGTATTTGGAACTCTAAATCCAACACGGTTTGTGCTAGCTTCTTGAAACTTGACACAATAAAGTAGTTTCACGTTCTATCTCTATGTTTTGTTTCCTCTTGATGTAGCCCTAAGCAGTGACTGGCGAGAAACACTTTCATGGAAAGGGGTTGCCAAGCTTCCAAAAATTACGAATCTCCAGAAATCTCAGCAAATACTTTTTCACCCAAACTGGATGATACTTTCAGGTAATGATCAGTACACTAAGGCGACTTGGTTCCCCACATTTCGTTCTTCTACGTTGAAGCATTCGTTTCCAGTAACAGTTTGAATTTTTAGGGTTCACTCTGTTTTCTCCTATATTGATAGATGTATTTGGAACTCTAAATCCAACACGGTTTGTGCTAGCTTCTTGAAACTTGACACAGTACAGTAGTTTCACGTTCTATCTCTATGTTTTGTTTCCTCTTGATGTAGCCCTAAGCAGTGACTGGCGAGAAACACTTTCATGGAAAGGGGTTGCCAAGCTTCCAAAAATTACGAATCTCCAGAAATCTCAGCAAATACTTTTTCACCCAAAATGGATGATACTTTCAGGTAATGATCAGTACACTAAGGCGACTTGGTTCCCCACATTTCGTTCTTCTATGTTGAAGCATTCGTTTCCAGTAACAGTTTGAATTTTTAGGTTTCACTCTGTTTTCTCCTATATTGATAGATGTATTTGGAACTCTAAATCCAACACGGTTTGTGCTAGCTTCTTGAAACTTGACACAATAAAGTAGTTTCACGTTCTATCTCTATGTTTTGTTTCCTCTTGCTGTAGCCCTAAGCAGTGACTGGCGAGAAACACTTTCATGGAAAGGGGTTGCCAAGCTTCCAAAAATTACGAATCTCCAGAAATCTCAGCAAATACTTTTTCACCCAAACTGGATGATATTTCAGGTAATGATCAGTACACTAAGGCGACTTGGTTCCCCAAATTTCGTTCTTCTATGTTGAAGCGTTCGTTTCCAGTAACAGTTTGAATTTTTAGGTTTCACTCTGTTTTCTCCTATATTGATAGATATATTTGGAACTCTAAATCCAACACGGTTTGTGCTAGCTTCTTGAAACTTGACACAGTACAGTAGTTTCACGTTCTATCTCTATGTTTTGTTTCCTCTTGATGTAGCCCTAAGCAGTGACTGGCGAGAAACACTTTCATGGAAAGGGGTTGCCAAGCTTCCAAAAATTACGAATCTCCAGAAATCTCAGCAAATACTTTTTCACCCAAACTGGATGATACTTTCAGGTAATGATCAGTACACTAAGGCGACTTGGTTCCCCACATTTCGTTCTTCTACATTGAAGCGTTCGTTTCCAGTAACAGTTTGAATTTTTAGGTTTCACTCTGTTTTCTCCTATATTGATAGATGTATTTGGAACTCTAAATCCAACACGGTTTGTGCTAGCTTCTTGAAACTTGACACAATAAAGAAGTTTCATGTTCTATCTCTATGTTTTGTTTCCTCTTGCTGTAGCCCTAAGCAGTGACTGGCGAGAAACACTTTCATGGAAAGGGGTTGCCAAGCTTCCAAAAATTACGAATCTCCAGAAATCTCAGCAAATACTTTTTCACCCAAACTGGATGATACTTTCAGGTATTGATCAGTACACTAAGGCGACTTGGTTCCCCACATTTCGTTCTTCTACGTTGAAGCGTTCGTTTTCAGTAACAGTTTGAATTTTTAGGTTTCACTCTGTTTTCTCCTATATTGATAGATGTATTTGGAACTCTAAATCCAACACGGTTTGTGCTAGCTTCTTGAAACTTGACACAATAAAGTAGTTTCACGTTCTATCTCTATGTTTTGTTTCCTCTTGATGTAGCCCTAAGCAGTGACTGGCGAGAAACACTTTCATGGAAAGGGGTTGCCAAGCTTCCAAAAATTACGAATCTCCAGAAATCTCAGCAAATACTTTTTCACCCAAACTGGATGATACTTTCAGGTAATGATCAGTACACTAAGGCGACTTGGTTCCCCACATTTCGTTCTTCTACGTTGAAGCATTCGTTTCCAGTAACAGTTTGAATTTTTAGGGTTCACTCTGTTTTCTCCTATATTGATAGATGTATTTGGAACTCTAAATCCAACACGGTTTGTGCTAGCTTCTTGAAACTTGACACAGTACAGTAGTTTCACGTTCTATCTCTATGTTTTGTTTCCTCTTGATGTAGCCCTAAGCAGTGACTGGCGAGAAACACTTTCATGGAAAGGGGTTGCCAAGCTTCCAAAAATTACGAATCTCCAGAAATCTCAGCAAATACTTTTTCACCCAAAATGGATGATACTTTCAGGTAATGATCAGTACACTAAGGCGACTTGGTTCCCCACATTTCGTTCTTCTATGTTGAAGCATTCGTTTCCAGTAACAGTTTGAATTTTTAGGTTTCACTCTGTTTTCTCCTATATTGATAGATGTATTTGGAACTCTAAATCCAACACGGTTTGTGCTAGCTTCTTGAAACTTGACACAATAAAGTAGTTTCACGTTCTATCTCTATGTTTTGTTTCCTCTTGCTGTAGCCCTAAGCAGTGACTGGCGAGAAACACTTTCATGGAAAGGGGTTGCCAAGCTTCCAAAAATTACGAATCTCCAGAAATCTCAGCAAATACTTTTTCACCCAAACTGGATGATACTTTCAGGTAATGATCAGTACACTAAGGCGACTTGGTTCCCCAAATTTCGTTCTTCTATGTTGAAGCGTTCGTTTCCAGTAACAGTTTGAATTTTTAGGTTTCACTCTGTTTTCTCCTATATTGATAGATATATTTGGAACTCTAAATCCAACACGGTTTGTGCTAGCTTCTTGAAACTTGACACAGTACAGTAGTTTCACGTTCTATCTCTATGTTTTGTTTCCTCTTGATGTAGCCCTAAGCAGTGACTGGCGAGAAACACTTTCATGGAAAGGGGTTGCCAAGCTTCCAAAAATTACGAATCTCCAGAAATCTCAGCAAATACTTTTTCACCCAAACTGGATGATACTTTCAGGTAATGATCAGTACACTAAGGCGACTTGGTTCCCCACATTTCGTTCTTCTACGTTGAAGCGTTCGTTTCCAGTAACAGTTTGAATTTTTAGGTTTCACTCTGTTTTCTCCTATATTGATAGATGTATTTGGAACTCTAAATCCAACACGGTTTGTGCTAGCTTCTTGAAACTTGACACAATAAAGAAGTTTCATGTTCTATCTCTATGTTTTGTTTCCTCTTGCTGTAGCCCTAAGCAGTGACTGGCGAGAAACACTTTCATGGAAAGGGGTTGCCAAGCTTCCAAAAATTACGAATCTCCAGAAATCTCAGCAAATACTTTTTCACCCAAACTGGATGATACTTTCAGGTAATGATCAGTACACTAAGGCGACTTGGTTCCCCACATTTCGTTCTTCTACGTTGAAGCGTTCGTTTCCAGTAACAGTTTGAATTTTTAGGTTTCACTCTGTTTTCTCCTATATTGATAGATGTATTTGGAACTCTAAATCCAACACGGTTTGTGCTAGCTTCTTGAAACTTGACACAATAAAGTAGTTTCACGTTCTATCTCTATGTTTTGTTTCATCTTGCTGTAGCCCTAAGCAGTGACTGGCGAGAAACACTTTCATGGAAAGGGGTTGCCAAGCTTCCAAAAATTACGAATCTCCAGAAATCTCAGCAAATACTTTTTCACCCAAACTGGATGATACTTTCAGGTAATGATCAGTACACTAAGGCGACTTGGTTCACAAAATTTCGTTCTTCTATGTTGAAGCATTCGTTTCCAGTAACAGTTTGAAATTTTAGGTTTCACTCTGTTTTCTCCTATATTGATAGATGTATTTGGAACTCTAAATCCAACACGGTTTGTGCTGGCTTCTTGAAACTTGACACAATAAAGTAGTTTCACGTTCTATCTCTATGTTTTGTTTCCTCTTGCTGTAGCCCTACGCAGTGACTGGCGAGAAACACTTTCATGGAAAGGGGTTGCCAAGCTTCCAAAAATTACGAATCTCCAGAAATCTCAGCAAATACTTTTTCACCCAAACTGGATGATACTTTCAGGTATTGATCAGTACACTAAGGCGACTTGGTTCCCCACATTTCGTTCTTCTACGTTGAAGCGTTCGTTTCCAGTAACAGTTTGAATTTTTAGGGTTCACTCTGTTTTCTCCTATATTGATAGATGTATTTGGAACTCTACATCCAACACGGTTTGTGCTAGCTTCTTGAAACTTGACACAATAAAGTAGTTTCACGTTCTATCTCTATGTTTTGTTTCCTCTTGATGTAGCCCTAAGCAGTGACTGGCGAGAAACACTTTCATGGAAAGGGGTTGCCAAGCTTCCAAAAATTACGAATCTCCAGAAATCTCAGCAAATACTTTTTCACCCAAACTGGATGATACTTTCAGGTAATGATCAGTACACTAAGGCGACTTGGTTCCCCAAATTTCGTTCTTCTATGTTGAAGCGTTCGTTTCCAGTAACAGTTTGAATTTTTAGGTTTCACTCTGTTTTCTCCTATATTGATAGATATATTTGGAACTCTAAATCCAACACGGTTTGTGCTAGCTTCTTGAAACTTGACACAGTACAGTAGTTTCACGTTCTATCTCTATGTTTTGTTTCCTCTTGATGTAGCCCTAAGCAGTGACTGGCGAGAAACACTTTCATGGAAAGGGGTTGCCAAGCTTCCAAAAATTACGAATCTCCAGAAATCTCAGCAAATACTTTTTCACCCAAACTGGATGATACTTTCAGGTAATGATCAGTACACTAAGGCGACTTGGTTCCCCACATTTCGTTCTTCTACGTTGAAGCATTCGTTTCCAGTAACAGTTTGAATTTTTAGGTTTCACTCTGTTTTCTCCTATATTGATAGATGTATTTGGAACTCTAAATCCAACACGGTTTGTGCTAGCTTCTTGAAACTTGACACAGTACAGTAGTTTCACGTTGTATCTCTATGTTTTGTTTCCTCTTGCTGTTGCCCTAAGCAGTGACTGGCGAGAAACACTTTCATGGAAAGGGGTTGCCAAGCTTCCAAAAATTACGAATCTCCAGAAATCTCAGCAAATACTTTTTCACACAAACTGGATGATACTTTCAGGTAATGATCAGTACACTAAGGCGACTTGGTTCCCAAAATTTCGTTCTTCTATGTTGAAGCATTCGTTTCCAGTAACAGTTTGAATTTTTAGGTTTCACTCTGTTTTCTCCTATATTGATAGATGTATTTGGAACTCTAAATCCAACACGGTTTGTGCTAGCTTCTTGAAACTTGACACAATAAAGAAGTTTCACGTTCTATCTCTATGTTTTGTTTCCTCTTGCTGTAGCCCTAAGCAGTGACTGGCGAGAAACACTTTCATGGAAAGGGGTTGCCAAGCTTCCAAAAATTACGAATCTCCAGAAATCTCAGCAAATACTTTTTCACCCAAACTGGATGATACTTTCAGGTAATGATCAGTACACTAAGGCGACTTGGTTCACAAAATTTCGTTCTTCTATGTTGAAGCATTCGTTTCCAGTAACAGTTTGAAATTTTAGGTTTCACTCTGTTTTCTCCTATATTGATAGATGTATTTGGAACTCTAAATCCAACACGGTTTGTGCTGGCTTCTTGAAACTTGACACAATAAAGTAGTTTCACGTTCTATCTCTATGTTTTGTTTCCTCTTGCTGTAGCCCTACGCAGTGACTGGCGAGAAACACTTTCATGGAAAGGGGTTGCCAAGCTTCCAAAAATTACGAATCTCCAGAAATCTCAGCAAATACTTTTTCACCCAAACTGGATGATACTTTCAGGTATTGATCAGTACACTAAGGCGACTTGGTTCCCCACATTTCGTTCTTCTACGTTGAAGCGTTCGTTTCCAGTAACAGTTTGAATTTTTAGGGTTCACTCTGTTTTCTCCTATATTGATAGATGTATTTGGAACTCTACATCCAACACGGTTTGTGCTAGCTTCTTGAAACTTGACACAATAAAGTAGTTTCACGTTCTATCTCTATGTTTTGTTTCCTCTTGATGTAGCCCTAAGCAGTGACTGGCGAGAAACACTTTCATGGAAAGGGGTTGCCAAGCTTCCAAAAATTACGAATCTCCAGAAATCTCAGCAAATACTTTTTCACCCAAACTGGATGATACTTTCAGGTAATGATCAGTACACTAAGGCGACTTGGTTCCCCAAATTTCGTTCTTCTATGTTGAAGCGTTCGTTTCCAGTAACAGTTTGAATTTTTAGGTTTCACTCTGTTTTCTCCTATATTGATAGATATATTTGGAACTCTAAATCCAACACGGTTTGTGCTAGCTTCTTGAAACTTGACACAGTACAGTAGTTTCACGTTCTATCTCTATGTTTTGTTTCCTCTTGATGTAGCCCTAAGCAGTGACTGGCGAGAAACACTTTCATGGAAAGGGGTTGCCAAGCTTCCAAAAATTACGAATCTCCAGAAATTTCAGCAAATACTTTTTCACCCAAACTGGATGATACTTTCAGGTAATGATCAGTACACTAAGGCGACTTGGTTCCCCACATTTCGTTCTTCTACGTTGAAGCATTCGTTTCCAGTAACAGTTTGAATTTTTAGGTTTCACTCTGTTTTCTCCTATATTGATAGATGTATTTGGAACTCTAAATCCAACACGGTTTGTGCTAGCTTCTTGAAACTTGACACAGTACAGTAGTTTCACGTTGTATCTCTATGTTTTGTTTCCTCTTGCTGTTGCCCTAAGCAGTGACTGGCGAGAAACACTTTCATGGAAAGGGGTTGCCAAGCTTCCAAAAATTACGAATCTCCAGAAATCTCAGCAAATACTTTTTCACACAAACTGGATGATACTTTCAGGTAATGATCAGTACACTAAGGCGACTTGGTTCCCAAAATTTCGTTCTTCTATGTTGAAGCATTCGTTTCCAGTAACAGTTTGAATTTTTAGGTTTCACTCTGTTTTCTCCTATATTGATAGATGTATTTGGAACTCTAAATCCAACACGGTTTGTGCTAGCTTCTTGAAACTTGACACAATAAAGAAGTTTCATGTTCTATCTCTATGTTTTGTTTCCTCTTGCTGTAGCCCTAAGCAGTGACTGGCGAGAAACACTTTCATGGAAAGGGGTTGCCAAGCTTCCAAAAATTACGAATCTCCAGAAATCTCAGCAAATACTTTTTCACCCAAACTGGATGATACTTTCAGGTAATGATCAGTACACTAAGGCGACTTGGTTCCCCACATTTCGTTCTTCTACGTTGAAGCGTTCGTTCCAGTAACAGTTTGAATTTTTAGGTTTCACTCTGTTTTCTCCTATATTGATAGATGTATTTGGAACTCTAAATCCAACACGGTTTGTGCTAGCTTCTTGAAACTTGACACAGTACAGTAGTTTCACGTTCTATCTCTATGTTTTGTTTCATCTTGCTGTAGCCCTAAGCAGTGACTGGCGAGAAACACTTTCATGGAAAGGGGTTGCCAAGCTTCCAAAAATTACGAATCTCCAGAAATCTCAGCAAATACTTTTTCACCCAAACTGGATGATACTTTCAGGTAATGATCAGTACACTAAGGCGACTTGGTTCACAAAATTTCGTTCTTCTATGTTGAAGCATTCGTTTCCAGTAACAG